>NC_060178.1:92347469-92350523 GCF_021184085.1 Oncorhynchus gorbuscha
TGTCATTTTTGCAACAAAGTTTGTTACTTTTCTTCGTTTTTATGTCCAGCATCCTCGAAAAGGATTTCTCGCAAATATATGTTGTAACAAACGGTATGAAAATCTCCAGAGCTTTCTTAGCAATAACAGGGTACGTTACCATTTGTTGACACCAAAACGTTGAAAGCTTTGTTGTTCTGAAGAGTTGCTATTGAACCTGGCTCTGCTGAATTTCAATGATTTCATCGAGGTATTCATCATTGACATCTGTTGTCTCAACACTAAACGTGAACGGCTGTTTCACCCATGCTGGATATGACTCTCTTGTAGGGAAGTATCCATCGAGAGACTTTGCAAGCTCATCTAAGTGCGTGGCAATTGCTTGCTTTAGTTCCGCGGGTACAGAAATGTCTCAGATTTCAGATACATCTTCGATCTTACTTACACAGTCGTTCAGCAGGGAAAAGTTTGCGAAGTTATCGTTCTCTGTTCGTCGTTTCCATAACGGTAGCTTTTTTTGAAAAGCCTTCAAGTTTTCCTCCGCTTCGATGATGTTGACTCCACCGCCCTGCATCTTTTGATTGAGATGATTGAGAGCTGCGAAGATATCAGCCATGTACGATAAAATGAGAATGAACTGCATTCTGCAATCTGCATGACAATGTTGGTGCTCTTGCAAACACAGGGCTAATTACACACGCACGGCAAAAACACGACGCAGCACCTGTCCCCGGGATAACCACCGAACGTTACAATGGTACAGAAGTACCTCAAATTCAGAGCCCATTTCTTTACACAGCTCACTGAAGATGCGGTGCCTCAGAGCACTAGTTCGCACATAGTTCACGCATTCCACTACAATTTTTAATACTTCTGCCAGTTTTGGAGGCAAGGTTTTTGTTGCCAACGCATGCCTGTGCAGAATACAATGCGTAACAATGATGTGTGGTGCATCGGCTTTCACTAGCGCACCAAAACCAGACTTTCTTCCCAGCATGACTGGAGCTCCGTCTGATCAAACTGCAGAAACCATATCCCACGAAAGATTGTTGTCTTTGAAGAAGTCATCCACAAGTTTCTTCACATCGGCTGCCTTAGTTGTTGTTGTAAGAGGCTTACAAAATAAAAAATCTTCCTTTATCACGTCGTCTTTCACATAGCGCACGAATACAGCAAGCTGTCTTAGATTGGAAACGTCTGTGGTCTCGTCGAGTTGAAGGCTGAATTTTGCCGGGCTTGAAATCAGATCTGCAACTACTTGAGCCAAGATGTCTTTGCTCATGTCCTCTATTCTGTCGCTGATGGTGTCATTTGAAAGAGGAATTTGGGATAACTTAACTTCAACCTCTTTTCCCAGTATGATATTCGCCATCTTCAACACAGCTGGTTTTATGAGTGTTTCACCAATGGTGTGTGGTTTGCCCTGCTTTGCGATCAGGTAAGCAACTTCGTACGATGCTGTGAGGATCAGTTTGTTGATAGGTACAAAGCCAAGAACAGGCAGAGTAGCCTTTTCATCGAATCTGGCTCTCTTCACCTTGAATTCAGCGAGCGTTGTGTTCTTGTATTTCCATCTCCATGCAGCTTAAGGAAGTGTTCTCTTAGTTTTGCCGGTGCTAGATAGAATTGCTCAACTTGGCATTGCAAATCATGCAGTTAGGACGCTGACTCCCATCACGTTATGTTATACATGTGAATCCATATTGTACATATTCGTCCGACCACTTTCTTTTTTTGCTCGACATAGTATGTATGAAAGGATTAAAATATTAAGAAATAAATCACAAGACGTACCATCACGACAGTCACAAGTCGACTACTTAGCGCACCAAATTCCCTGCAGCACAGATAGGCCAAGAGATGTAGCATGATCACCTGCAGCCAATGATGGCCAAGCGGGGCGTATCATCACGAATCATATGAGTCCGATGTGTGTCTTGACCTCCGCGGAACCCCTAAGACTGACTCACCGAACCCCTGTTTTACTCAGTACTTCGTTGAAGCACCTTTGGCAGTGGTTACAGCCTCGAGTCTTCTTGGGTATGACACCACAAGCTTGGCACACCTGTATTTGGGGAGTTTCTCCCATTCTTCTCTGCAGAGCCTTTCAAGCTCTGTCATATTGGATGGGGAGCGTTGCTGCACAGCTATTTTCAGGTCTCTCCAGAGGTGTTTGATCGGGTTCAAGCCCGGGCCACTCAAGGACATTCAGAAACGTGTCCCAAAGCCACTCCTGCATGGTCTTGGCTGTGTGCTTAGGGTCGTTGTCCTGTTGAAAGGTGAGCCTTTGTCTGAGGTCCTGAGCACTCTGTAGAAGGAGTTCATCAAGTATCTCTCTGTACTTTGCTCTGCTCATCTTTCCCTCGATCTTGACTAGTCTCCCAGTCCCAGCCACTGAAAAACATCCCCACAGCATGATGCTGCCACCACCAAGCTTCACCATAGGGATGGCACAAGGTTTCCTCCAGACGTGACGCTTGGCATTCAGGCCATAGAGTTCAATCTTGGTTTCATCAGACCAAAAACTGTTTTCGCTTTGTCATTATGGGGTATTGTGTATAGATTGATGAGAAAAATATACAATTTTATCCATTTTAGAATAAAGCTGTAACGTAACATGTGGAAAAAGTGAAGGGGTCTAAATACTTTCTGAAGGCACTGTATGTAATATATAATAGCAGTGGATTATGGTCATTGTAGTTAATTACCATGTTTCTACGCTGAACTAGGTTGTATATTTGCTGAATGAAAACTACAACTCCCTTCAGCCCAGCATCCCACATAGTTCTAACCTTGACCCAGAAAATATTTTAAAAACTATCGGCCTATATCGAATCTTCATTCCTCTCAAAAAAAAATTAAAAGGCTGTTGCGCACTGCCTTCCTGAAGACAAACAATGTATACGAAATGCTTCAGTCTGGTTTTAGACCCCATCATAGCACTGACACTGCACTTGTGAAGGTGGTCAATTACATTTTAATGGCATCGGACCGAGGCTCTGCATCTGTCCTCGTGCTCCTAGACCTTAGTGCTGCTTTTGATACCATCGATCACCACATTCTTTTGGAGAGATT
>NC_060178.1:92350623-92353123 GCF_021184085.1 Oncorhynchus gorbuscha
CTCTAAGTCTAAGGGTTTCCCGCATTCCCTTTTCCTCCTCTCTCTCTGTGCTAAGGCTCGTCCCCCATTCCTCCTTCTCTCTCTATGCTAAGGCTCATCCCCTCCTTCCTCTCTCTGTGCTAAGGCTCGTCCCCCATTCCCTCCTTCTCTCTCTGTGCTAAGGCTCGTCCCCCATCCCCTCCTTCTCTCTCTGTGCTAAGGCTCGTCCCCCCATTCCCTCCTTCTCTCTCTGTGCTAAGGCTCGTCTCCCCCATTCCCTCTCTTCTCTCTCTCTCTCTCTGTGCTACAGGCTCGTCCCCCCATTCCCTCCTTCTCTCTCTGTGCTAAGTGCATTCTGTCCTCCCCATTCCCTCCTTCTCTCTCTCGTGCTAAGGCTCCGTCCCCCATTCCCTCCTTCTCTCTCTGTGCTAAGGCTCGTCCCCCATTCCCTCCTTCTCTCTCTGTGCTAAGGCTCATTCCCTCTTCCCTCATTCCCCTCCTTCTTTCTCTGTGCTAAGGCTCGTCCCCCATTCCCCCTTCTCTCTCTGTGCTAAGGCTCATCCCCTCATTCCCCTCCTCTCTCTGTGCTAAGACTCGTCCCCCCATTCCCTCCTTCTCTCTCTGTGCTAAGGCTCGTCCCGACATTCCCTCCTTCTCTCTCTGTGCTAAGGCTCATTCCCCCTTTCCCTCATTCCCCTCCTTCTTTCTCTGTGCTAAGGCTCGTCCCCCCATTCCCTCCTTTTCTCTCTGTGCTGAGGCTCGTCCCCCATTCCCCTCCTTCTCTCTCTGTGCTAAGGCTCGTCCCCCCATTCCTTCCTTCTCTCTCTGTGCTAAGGCCTCGTCCCCCATTCCCTCCTTCTCTCTCTGTGCTAAGGCTCATCCCCTCATTCCCCTCCTTCTCTCTCTATGCTAAGGCTCGTCCCCCATTCTCCTCCTTCTCTCTCTGTGCTAAGGCTCATCCCCTCATTCCCCTCCTTCTCTCTCTGTGCTGAGGCTCGTCCCCCATTCCCTTCCTTCTCTCTCTGTGCTAAGGCTCGTCCCCCCATTCCCCTCTTCTCTCTCTGTGCTAAGGCTCGTCCCCATTCCCCTCTCTCTCTGTGCTAAGGCTCGTCTCCCCATTCCCCTCTCTCTCTGTGCTAAGGCTCGTCCCCCATTCCCCTCCTTCTCTCTCTGTGCTAAGGCTCGTCCCCCCATTCCCCTCCGTCTCTCTGTGCTAAGGCTCGTCCCCCCATTCCCCTCCTTCTCTCTGTGCTAAGGCTCGTCCCCATTCCCCTCCTTCTCTCTCTGTGCTAAGGCTCGTCCCCCCATTCCCCTCCTTCTCTCTCTGTGCTAAGGCTCGTCCCCCATTCCCACCTCTAAAGTCTAAAGGGGTTTCCCGCATTCCCTCTTTTTCACTCCTCTTTCTCTCTCTGTGCTAAGGCTCGTCCCCTCATTCCCCTCCTTCTCTCTCTGTGCTAAGGCTCATCCCCTCCTTCTCTCTCTGTGCTAAGGCTCATCCCATCCTTCTCTCTCTGTGCTAAGGCTCATCCCCTCCTTCTCTCTCTGTGCTAAGGCTCGTCCCCCCATTCCCCTCCTTCTCTCTCTGTGCTAAGGCTCATCCCCTCATTCCCCTCCTTCTCTCTCTGTGCTAAGGCTCATCCCCTCCTTCTCTCTCTGTGCTAAGGCTCGTCCCATCCCCTCATTCCCCTCCTTCTCTCCTTCCACCTATTCCCTACTTCTCTCCTTCCCTCCTCCCCTCCTCCTCTCTGCTAATGCCCCTTTACCTCCTCCTCTTAATTTCTTCCTCTAAAGGCTGATTCCCCTATCCCCAGCCGCTCCAATGGAGCTCCTGTTGCTCTTTTTAGTGGCAGACACCATTTGCAATAGCATTAGGCCATAAGTGAGATGTGGCTATTGAGCTGTAGCATGCTAATACCAGCATCTTAAGGAGCTTTTTAATCCTCTTGCCCAAAGAGCCAGAACAATGCCTTCTGACAGCGCAGTTCAGGCATGCAGCTGTTAATGCATAGCTAGGTTAGCTTGTGTGTTCCTCAAAGAGGGAGAGATCGGATAGGAATGATCAGATTTGTATTACAAAATAAACTCAGCGAAAAAAGAAACATCCTCTCACTGTCAACTGCGTAGATGTGTAAATATTTGTATGAACATAACAACTGAGACATAAACTGAACAAGTTCCACAGACATGTGACGAACAGAAATTGAATAATGTGTCCCTGAACAAAGGGGGGTCAAAAGTAACAGTCAGTATCTGGTGTGGCCACCAGCTGCATTAAGTACTGCAGTTCCATGTATTGCACAGAATTGAGATTGTCTGCAATGACAACAAGCTCATTCCAATGATGCTGTGACACACCGCCCCAGACCATGATGGACCCCCCACATCCAAATCGATCCTGCTCCATAGTACAGGCCTCGGTGTAACGCTCGTTCCGTCGACGAAAAAACGTGAATCCGACCTTCACCCCTGGTGAGACAAAACCGCTACTCGTCAGTGAAGAGCACTTTTTGCCAGTCATGTC
>NC_060178.1:92358002-92367842 GCF_021184085.1 Oncorhynchus gorbuscha
AGAATCTACCTACAGTTCCAGTAGAGTTAGTTGAGAGGCAGAGCACCCAGACCAGAATCTACCTACAGTTCCAGTAGAGTTAGTTGAGAGGCAAGCACCCAGACCAGAATCTACCTACAGTTCCAGTAGAGTTACATGAGAGGCAGAGCACCCAGACCAGAATCTACCTACAGTTCCAGTAGAGTTAGTTGAGAGGCAGAGCACCCAGACCAGAATCTACCTACAGTTCCAGTAGAGTTAGTTGAGAGGCAGAGCACCCAGACCAGAATCTACCTACAGTTCCAGTAGAGTTAGTTGAGAGGCAGAGCACCCAGACCAGAATCTACCTACAGTTCCAGTAGAGTTAGTTGAGAGGCAGAGCACCCAGACCAGAATCTACCTACAGTTCCAGTAGAGTTAGTTGAGAGGCAGAGCACCCAGACCAGAATCTACCTACAGTTCCAGTAGAGTTAGTTGAGAGGCAGAGCACCCAGACCAGAATCTACCTACAGTTCCAGTAGAGTTACATGAGAGGCAGAGCACCCAGACCAGAATCTACCTACAGTTCCAGTAGAGTTAGTTGAGAGGCAGAGCACCCAGACCAGAATCTACCTACAGTTCCAGTAGAGTTAGTTGAGAGGCAGAGCACCCAGACCAGAATCTACCTACAGTTCCAGTAGAGTTAGTTGAGAGGCAGAGCACCCAGACCAGAATCTACCTACAGTTCCAGTAGAGTTACATGAGAGGAAGAGCACCCAGACCAGAATCTACCTACAGTTCCAGTAGAGTTACGTTGAGAGGCAGAGCACCCAGACCAGAATCTACCTACAGTTCCAGTAGAGTTAGTTGAGAGGAAGAGCACCCAGACCAGAATCTACCTACAGTTCCAGTAGAGTTACATGAGAGGCAGAGCACCCAGACCAGAATCTACCTACAGTTCCAGTAGAGTTAGCATGAGAGGAAGAGCACCCAGACCAGAATCTACCTACAGTTCCAGTAGAGTTACATGAGAGGCAGAGCACCCAGACCAGAATCTACCTACAGTTCCAGTAGAGTTACATGAGAGGCAGAGCACCCAGACCAGAATCTACCTACAGTTCCAGTAGAGTTACATGAGAGGCAGAGCACCCAGACCAGAATCTACCTACAGTTCCAGTAGAGTTAGTTGAGAGGCAGAGCACCCAGACCAGAATCTACCTACAGTTCCAGTAGAGGTAGTTGAGAGGCAGAGCACCCAGACCAGAATCTACCTACAGTTCCAGTAGAGTTACATGAGAGGCAGAGCACCCAGACCAGAATCTACCTACAGTTCCAGTAGAGTTAGATGAGAGGCAGAGCACCCAGACCAGAATCTACCTACAGTTCCAGTAGAGTTAGATGAGAGGCAGAGCACCCAGACCAGAATCTACCTACAGTTCTAGTAGAGTTACCTAGACTTTAGAAGCCTCTTGGACGTAGGTGGGACTAGGGTTTCTGGGATAATGGTGTTGATGTGAGCCATGTCAGCTCGAGGGTTTGAACTCACAACCTTCCGGTTACTAGTCCAACGCTGTAACCACTAGGCTACGCTGCCGCCCCGGATCTGTTGGGGCGGTATGCAGATTAAGTGGGACTAGGGTTTCTGGGATAATAGTGTTGATGTGAGCCATGCGTAGCCTAGTGGTTAGAGCGTTGGACTAGTAACCGGAAGGTTGTGAGTTCAAACCCTCAAGCTGACAAAGCTCACATCAACACTATTATCCCAGAAACCCTAGTCCCACTTAATCTGCATACCGCCCAACAGATCTGGGGTGGCAGCGCTAGCCTAGTGGTTAGAGCGTTGGACTAGTAACCCGGAAGGTTGTGAGTTCAAACCCTCGAGCTGACAAGGCTCACATCAACACTATTATCCCAGAAACCCTAGTCCCCACTTAATCTGCATACCGCCCCAACAGATCTGGGGTGGCAGCGTAGCCTAGTGGTTAGAGCGTTGGACTAGTAACCGGAAGGTTGTGAGTTCAAACCCTCGAGCTGACAAGGCTCACATCAGCACTATTATCCCCAGAAACCTAGTCCCGCCAATCTGCGTACCGCCCCAACAGATCCGGGCGGCAGTGCGTCAGGTTAGGCCGTTGGACTAGTAACCGGAAAGGTTGTGAGTTCAAACCATCGGAGCTGACAGGTACAAACAAATCTGTCGTTCTGCCCCTGAACAGGCAGTTAACCCACTGTTCCCAGGCCGTAATTGAAAATAAGAATGTGTTCTTAACTGACTTGCCTGGTAAAATAAAAAATAAATAAAAAAATCTGCAAATGATGCAATATTTATTGCACTCCACACTGCCCTTTCCCACCTGGACAAAGCACTTGATGGCTGTAGTAGTAATTTGGGCTTGAGTTACCTTAGTCTTCTTAGGCACGGGGACTATGGTGGTCTGCTTAAAACATATTGGTATTACAGACTCGGACAGGGAGGTTGAAAATGGCAGTAGGGCACCTGCCAGTTGGTCAGCGCGCATGCACAAACAGTACACGACCCTGGTAATCCGTCTGGCCCTGATTCCAGCATTCCATCACCACAGTGGTTAACAAACAATGTTAAGGCTCCCAATTAAATTTTCTCTAGTTAGCAATTGAATTGGTGATCAATTGTAGCGTCTCGTAGAGATGAGGGATTGTCGGAGCGATGGTGGGGGCCCTCTGTGTTGTTCCACTATCAGAACTCAGCACATTAATGAACTACTGGTAGAGCAGCTAGGCATTATGGGTAAGGGAATCATTTAATTTGGGCCCTCCTGTCTGTCACTACACTATCACTGAGGAGTAGAGGGTGTGCGTGTGTGTGTACGTGTGTGTCTATGTGTACGTGTGTTAACAGTTTAAAAGGGTGGATGGAAACTGCAAAAGAGAGTACATTTACAAGCTATGAGCATGATAGATAAAGCTGTAAAGCTAACAGTAATGAAATGGATCAGTGAAGAATGTAAATATACTATAAGTTGTCAGGTAACAGGATGGACACACAAACTATGATTAAAAAATTCTCCATAACCACAGTCTGCCTGAGGCACTGAATTGCTGAGTGTGCGTGTGTGCATGTGATTAGGTGTGTGTGACGTGTGAGGTGCGTGTGTGATGTATGGAATTTTAAAGGTCTATTTGTGAAAACAAAATAATCCACTTTCCTAGTAGGCAGTTAAGTCTCTCTGGATAAGAGCGTCTGCTAAATGACCAAAATGTGAAATGTATTAGAACAAACTGCAGTATGCATTTGTGTACAATGGGAATAGATGGGGAATATATATTACAGAAGCGCATATAACATAGAATAGAATATAAAATAGAATCCCATACAGCTAGAAAACCCAAAAGCAGGGAGGTCCAATGTTGGGGAATAGGGATCCTCCATCTACAACGGGATCAGTCCAAGCCACTAAGACATTGTGTCGTAATATGTGCCTTAAAATATAACTCCCTATTCTAAATAAAAATACACCAAAACAGGGCGTCCTGTGTCCCCCCTCTTTCCGATCCATGTTAGAGATCACTTCCCAAATGGCACCCTATTCCCTATATAGTGCACTTCTTTTGACCAGTGTACATAGGGACATGAAGGAAATAAGGTGCCATTTGGGACATAGCGAGGGTCTGTATGTCCTTCGTTTCCGTCCATCCCAGACTATCCAGGGGGGTGGGTAAATATGAAAGGGCTTATTTGTCTACCATTGTGCATTGAGCTGTGTGTGAGCGTGTTAGCATAGCTCCCCTGCTCAGCAGATTACCATGCATACTTACTGTTGTTAACCCGGGTATCTTAGTAACGACACAAGGCAACATCTGCGGAGAAACGGTTTTACTGTAGAAAATAGGCTATGAGGAGAGAGAAAACATAGTATGGCGTATTCATACTGAACTAACATATAAATGCAACATGTAAAAGTGTTCCCATGTTTCAGGAGCTGAAATAAAATATATCTGAAATGTTCCATACTTATTTATCTCACTTTTTTTGCACAAATGTGTTTACATCCCTGTTAGTGGGCATTTCTCTTTTGCCAAGATAATCCATCCACCTGACAGGCATGGTATATCAAGAAGCCCACTCTAAAATGTGCAGTTCTGTCACACAACACAATGCCACAAATGTCTCAAGTTTTGAGGGAGTGTGCAATATCTACATGTTGACTGCAGGAATGTCCACCAGAGCTGTTGTCAGATCATTTTATGTTAATTTCTCTACCATAAGTCGCCAAACAATATTGTTTTAGAGAATTTGGCAATACGTCCAACTGGCCTCACAACTGCAGACATGGTGTAACCACGCCAGCCCAGGACCGCCACATCCGGCTTCTTCACCTGCGGGATCGTCTGAGACCAGCAACCCGGGCAGCTGATGAAACGGTGTGTTTGCACAGCCGAAGAATTTCTGCACAAACTGTCAGAAACCGTCTCAGGAAGCTCATCTGAGTGTGTCATGTTTGTCATTTATTATCATGTCTTGTCCCTGTGCTCCCCATTCTATTCGTTTCCCTCTGCTGGTCTTATTTGGTTCTTTCCCTCCTTCTATCCCTCTCTCTCCCCCTCCCTCTCTCACTCTCTCGCTCTCTCTTCTCTCTATCGTTCCGTTCCTGCTCCCAGCTGTTCCTATTCCCCTAATCATCATTTAGTCTTCCCACACCTGTTCCCGATCCTTTCCCCTGATTAGAGTCCCTATTTATTCCTTTGTGTTCCGTTCCTGTCCCGTCGGTTCCTTGTTTAGTATTCACCATGCTGTGATTGCGTTTCGCCCTGTCCTGTCGTGTTTTTGCTGTGATTGTGTATCGCCCTGTCCTGTCGTGTTTTTTGCCTTCATCAGATGCTGCGTGTGAGCAGGTGTCTCTATCAACTACGGCCTGCGCCTACCCGAGCGACCTGCAGTCTGTGGCCGCTTCTCCAGTTATTCCCCTCTACAGACTAGAGGATTTTTGTTATTCCCTGTTTGGACTTAAATAAACTCTGTTTCTGTTAAGTCGCTTTTGGGTCCTCTTTCACCTGCATGACAGAAGGAACCGACCAAGGAATGGACCCAGCGACTACAGACGCTCGTTACACTGCCGTCAAGATCCAAGGAGCCATGCTCGGCAGACACGAGCAGGAATTGTCTGCTGCTCGCCATGCCGTGGAGAACCTGGCCGCTCAGGTTTCCGACCTCTCTGGACAGTTCCAGAGTCTACGTCTCGTGCCACCTGTTACTTCCTGGCCTGCCGAGCCTCCAGAACCTAGGGTTAATAACCCACCTTGCTACTCCGGGCAGCCCACTGAGTGCCGCTCCTTTCTCACGCAGTGTGAGATTGTGTTCTCTCTCCAACCCAACACATACTCTAGAGAGAGAGCTCGGGTTGCTTACGTCATTTCACTCCTTACTGGCCGGGCTCGAGAATGGGGCACAGCTATCTGGGAGGCAAGGGCTGATTGCTCTAACAAATTCCAGAACTTTAAAGAGGAGATGATTCGGGTTTTTGACCGTTCAGTTTTTGGTAGGGGAGGCTTCTAGGGCCCTGGCTTCCTTATGCCAAGGTGAACGGTCCATAACGGATTATTCTATTGAGTTTCGCACTCTTGCTGCCTCTAGTGAGTGGAACGAGCCGGCGCTGCTCGCTCGTTTTCTGGAGGGACTCCACGCAGTGGTTAAGGATGAGATTCTCTCCCGGGAGGTTCCATCAGATGTGGATTCTTTGATTGCTCTCGCCATCCGCATAGAACGACGGGTAGATCTTCGTCACCGGGCTCGTGGAAGAGAGCTCGCATCAACGGTGTTTCCCTGCTCCGCATCGCAACCATCTCCCTCCTCTGGCTTTGAGACTGAGCCCATGCAGCTGGGAGGGATTCGCATCTCGAATAAGGAGAGGGAACGGAGGATCACCAACCGCCTGTGCCTCTATTGCGGAGTTGCTGGACATTTTGTTAATTCATGTCCAGTAAGAGGCCAGAGCCCATCAGTAAGCGGAGGGCTACTGGTGAGCGCTACTACTCAGGTCCCTTCATCTAGATCTTGTACTACTATGTCGGTCCATCTACGCTGGACCGGTTCGGGTGCTACATGCAGTGCTTTGATTGACTCTGGGGCTGAGGGTTGTTTCATGGACGAAGCATGGGTTCGGAAACATAACATTCCTTTCAGACCGTTAGACAGGCCTACGCCCATGTTTGCCTTAGATGGTAGTCATCTTCCCAGTATCAAATTTGAGACACTACCTTTAACTCTCACAGTATCTGGTAACCACAGTGAGACTATTTCTTTTTTGATTTTCCGTTCACCGTTTACACCTGTTGTTTTGGGTCATCCCTGGCTAGTATGTCATAATCCTTCTATTAATTGGTCTAGTAATTCTATCCTATCCTGGAACGTTTCTTGTCATGTGAAGTGTTTAATGTCTGCCATCCCTCCCGTTTCTTCTGTCCCTACTTCTCAGGAGGAACCTGGCGATTTGACAGGAGTGCCGGAGGAATATCATGATCTGCGCACGGTCTTCAGTCGGTCCCGAGCCAACTCCCTTCCTCCTCACCGGTCGTATGATTGTAGTATTGATCTCCTTCCGGGGACCACTCCTCCTCGAGGTAGACTATACTCTCTGTCGGCTCCCGAACGTAAGGCTCTCGAGGATTATTTGTCTGTGTCTCTTGACGCCGGTACCATAGTGCCTTCTTCTTCTCCGGCCGGGGCGGGGTTCTTTTTGTTAAAAAGAAGGACGGTACTCTGCGCCCTGCGTGGATTATCGAGGGCTGAATGACATAACGGTTAAGAATCGTTATCCGCTTCCCCTTATGTCATCAGCCTTCGAGATTCTGCAGGGAGCCAGGTGCTTTACTAAGTTGGACCTTCGTAACGCTTACCATCTCGTGCGCATCAGAGAGGGGGACGAGTGGAAAACGGCGTTTAACACTCCGTTAGGGCATTTTGAGTACCGGGTTCTGCCGTTCGGTCTCGCCAATGCGCCAGCTGTTTTTCAGGCATTAGTTAATGATGTTCTGAGAGACATGCTGAACATTTTTGTTTTTGTCTATCTTGACGATATCCTGATTTTTTCTCCGTCACTCGAGATTCATGTTCAGCACGTTCGACGTGTTCTACAGCGCCTTTTAGAGAATTGTCTCTACGTAAAGGCTGAGAAGTGCTCTTTTCATGTCTCCTCCGTTACTTTTCTCGGTTCCGTTATTTCCGCTGAAGGCATTCAGATGGATTCCGCTAAGGTCCAAGCTGTCAGTGATTGGCCCGTTCCAAGGTCACGTGTCGAGTTGCAGCGCTTTTAGGTTTCGCTAATTTCTATCGGCGTTTCATTCGTAATTTCGGTCAAGTTGCTGCCCCTCTCACAGCTCTTACTTCTGTCAAGACGTGTTTTAAGTGGTCCGGTTCCGCCCAGGGAGCTTTTGATCTTCTAAAAGAACGTTTTACGTCCGCTCCTATCCTCGTTACTCCTGACGTCACTAGACAATTCATTGTCGAGGTTGACGCTTCAGAGGTAGGCGTGGGAGCCATCCTATCCCAGCGCTTCCAGTCTGACGATAAGGTTCATCCTTGCGCTTATTTTTCTCATCGCCTGTCGCCATCTGAGCGCAACTATGATGTGGGTAACCGTGAACTGCTCGCCATCCGCTTAGCCCTAGGCGAATGGCGACAGTGGTTGGAGGGGGCGACCGTTCCTTTTGTCGTTTGGACAGACCATAAGAACCTTGAGTACATCCGTTCTGCCAAACGACTTAATGCCCGTCAAGCTCGTTGGGCGTTGTTTTTCGCTCGTTTCGAGTTTGTGATTTCTTACCGTCCGGGTAGCAAGAACACCAAGCCTGATGCCTTATCCCGTCTGTTTAGTTCTTCTGTGGCTTCTACTGATCCCGAGGGGATTCTTCCTTATGGGCGTGTTGTCGGGTTAACAGTCTGGGGAATTGAAAGACAGGTTAAGCAAGCACTCACGCACACTGCGTCGCCGCGCGCTTGTCCTAGTAACCTCCTTTTCGTTCCTGTTTCCACTCGTCTGGCTGTTCTTCAGTGGGCTCACTCTGCCAAGTTAGCTGGTCATCCCGGTGTTCGAGGCACTCTTGCGTCTATTCGCCAGCGCTTTTGGTGGCCGACTCAGGAGCGTGACACGCGCCGTTTCGTGGCTGCTTGTTCGGACTGCGCGCAGACTAAGTCGGGTAACTCTCCTCCTGCCGGTCGTCTCAGACCGCTCCCCATTCCTTCTCGACCATGGTCTCACATTGCCTTAGACTTCATTACCGGTCTGCCTTTGTCTGCGGGGAAGACTGTGATTCTGACGGTTGTCGATAGGTTCTCTAAGGCGGCACATTTCATTCCCCTCGCTAAACTTCCTTCCGCTAAGGAGACGGCACAAATCATTATTGAGAATGTATTCAGAATTCATGGCCTCCCGTTAGACGCCGTTTCAGACAGAGGCCCGCAATTCACGTCACAGTTTTGGAGGGAGTTCTGTCGTTTGATTGGTGCGTCCGTCAGTCTCTCTTCCGGGTTTCATCCCCAGTCTAACGGTCAAGCAGAGAGGGCCAATCAGACGATTGGTCGCATACTACGCAGCCTTTCTTTCAGAAACCCTGCGTCTTGGGCAGAACAGCTCCCCTGGGCAGAATACGCTCACAATTCGCTTCCTTCGTCTGCTACCGGGTTATCTCCGTTTCAGAGTAGTCTGGGTTACCAGCCTCCTCTGTTCTCATCCCAGCTTGCCGAGTCCAGCGTTCCCTCCGCTCAAGCGTTTGTCCAACGTTGTGAGCGCACCTGGAAGGAGGGTGAGGTCTGCACTTTGCCGTTACAGGGCACAGACGGTGAGAGCCGCCAATAAACGCAGGATTAAGAGTCCAAGGTATTGTTGCGGCCAGAGAGTGTGGCTTTCCACTCGCAACCTTCCTCTTACGACAGCTTCTCGTAAGTTGACTCCGCGGTTCATTGGTCCGTTCCGTGTCTCCCAGGTCGTCAATCCTGTCGCTGTGCGACTGCTTCTTCCGCGACATCTTCGTCGCGTCCATCCTGTCTTCCATGTCTCCTGTGTTAAGCCCTTTCTTCGCACCCCCGTTCGTCTTCCCTCCCCCCCTCCCGTCCTTGTCGAGAGCGCACCTATTTACAAGGTACATAAGATCATGGACATGCGTTCTCGGGGACGGGGTCACCAATACTTAGTGGATTGGGAGGGTTACGGTCCTGAGGAGAGGAGTTGGGTTCCGTCTCGGGACGTGCTGGACCGTTCACTCATCGATGATTTCCTCCGTTGCCGCCAGGATTCCTCCTCGAGTGCGCCAGGAGGCGCTCGGTGAGTGGGGGGGTACTGTCATGTTTGTCATTTATTATCATGTCTTGTCCCTGTGCTCCCCATGCTATTCGTTTCCCTCTGCTGGTCTTATTTGGTTCTTTCCCTCCTTCTATCCCTCTCTCTCCCCCTCCCTCTCTCACTCTCTCGCTCTCTCTTCTCTCTATCGTTCCGTTCCTGCTCCCAGCTGTTCCTATTCCCCTAATCATCATTTAGTCTTCCCACACCTGTTCCCGATCCTTTCCCCTGATTAGAGTCCCTATTTATTCCTTTGTGTTCCGTTCCTGTCCCGTCGGTTCCTTGTTTAGTATTCACCATGCTGTGATTGCGTTTCGCCCTGTCCTGTCGTGTTTTTGCTGTGATTGTGTATCGCCCTGTCCTGTCGTGTTTTTTGCCTTCATCAGATGCTGCGTGTGAGCAGGTGTCTCTGTCAACTACGGCCTGCGCCTACCCGAGCGACCTGCAGTCTGTGGCCGCTTCTCCAGTTATTCCCCTCTACAGACTAGAGGATTTTTGTTATTCCCTGTTTGGACTTAAATAAACTCTGTTTCTGTTAAGTCGCTTTTGGGTCCTCTTTCACCTGCATGAC
>NC_060178.1:92367942-92373859 GCF_021184085.1 Oncorhynchus gorbuscha
CAGCTGGGAGGGATTCGCATCTCGACTAAGGAGAGGGAACGGAGGATCACCAACCGCCTGTGCCTCTATTGCGGATTTGATGGACATTTTGTTAATTCATGTCCAGTAAGAGGCCAGAGCCCATCAGTAAGCGGAGGGCTACTGGTGAGCGCTACTACTCAGGTCTCTTCATCTAGATCCTGTACTACTATGTCGGTCCATCTACGCTGGACCGGTTCGGGTGCTACATGCAGTGCCTTGATTGACTCTGGGGCTGAGGGTTGTTTCATGGACGAAGCATGGGTTCGGAAACATAACATTCCTTTCAGACCGTTAGACAAGCCTACGCCCATGTTTGCCTTAGATGGTAGTCATCTTCCCAGTATCAGATTTGAGACACTACCTTTAACTCTCACAGTATCTGGTAACCACAGTGAGACTATTTCTTTTTGATTTTTCGTTCACCTTTCACACCTGTTGTTTTGGGTCATCCCTGGCTAGTATGTCATAATCCTTCTATTAATTGGTCTTGTAATTCTATCCTATCCTGGAACGTATCTTGTCATGTGAAGTGCTTAATGTCTGCCATCCCTCCCATTTCTTCTGTCCCCACTTCTCAGGAGGAACCTGGCGATTTGACAGGAGTGCCGGAGGAATATCATGATCTGCGCACGGTCTTCAGTCGGTCCCGAGCCAACTCCCTTCCTCCTCACCGGTCGTATGATTGTAGTATTGATCTCCTTCCGGGGACCACTCCTCCTCGGGGTAGACTATACTCTCTGTCGGCTCCCGAACGTAAGGCTCTCGAGGATTATTTATCTGTGTCTCTTGACGCCGGTACCATAGTGCCTTCTTCCTCTCCGGCCGGGGCGGGGTTCTTTTTTGTTAAGAAGAAGGACGGTACTCTGCGCCCCTGCGTGGATTATCGAGGGCTGAATGACATAACGGTTAAGAATCGTTATCCGCTTCCCCTTATGTCATCAGCCTTCGAGATTCTGCAGGGAGCCAGGTGCTTTACTAAGTTGGACCTTCGTAACGCTTACCATCTCGTGCGCATCAGAGAGCGACAGGATTGACGACTTGGGAGACACGGAACGGACCAATGAACCGCGGAGTCAACTTACGAGAAGCTGTCGTAAGAGGAAGGTTGCGAGTGGAAAGCCACACTCTCTGGCCGCAACAATACCTTGGACTCTTAATCCTGCGTTTATTGGCGGCTCTCACAGTCTGTGCCCTGTAACGGCAAAGTGCAGACCTCACCCTCCTCCAGGTGCGCTCACAACGTTGGACAAACGCTTGAGCGGAGGGAACGCTGGACTCGGCAAGCTGGGATGAGAACAGAGGAGGCTGGTAACCCAGACTACTCTGAAACGGAGATAACCCGGTAGCAGACGAAGGAAGCGAATTGTGAGCGTATTCTGCCCAGGGGAGCTGTTCTGCCCAAGACGCAGGGTTTCTGAAAGAAAGGCTGCGTAGTATGCGACCAATCGTCTGATTGGCCCTCTCTGCTTGACCGTTAGACTGGGGATGAAACCCGGAAGAGAGACTGACGGACGCACCAATCAAACGACAGAACTCCCTCCAAAACTGTGACGTGAATTGCGGGCCTCTGTCTGAAACGGCGTCTAACGGGAGGCCATGAATTCTGAATACATTCTCGATAATGATTTGTGCCGTCTCCTTAGCGGAAGGAAGTTTAGCGAGGGGAATGAAATGTGCCGCCTTAGAGAACCTATCGACAACCGTAAGAATCACAGTCTTCCCCGCAGACAAAGGCAGACCGGTAATGAAGTCTAGGGCGATGTGAGACCATGGTCGAGAAGGAATGGGGAGCGGTCTGAGACGACCGGCAGGAGGAGAGTTACCCGACTTAGTCTGCGCGCAGTCCGAACAAGCAGCCACGAAACGGCGCGTGTCACGCTCCTGAGTCGGCCACCAAAAGCGCTGGCGAATAGACGCAAGAGTGCCTCGAACACCGGGATGACCAGCTAACTTGGCAGAGTGAGCCCACTGAAGAACAGCCAGACGAGTGGAAACAGGAACGAAAAGGAGGTTACTAGGACAAGCGCGCGGCGACGCAGTGTGCGTGAGTGCTTGCTTAACCTGTCTTTCAATTCCCCAGACTGTTAGCCCGACAACACGCCCATAAGGAAGAATCCCTCGGGATCAGTAGAAGCCACAGAAGAACTAAACAGACGGGATAAGGCATCAGGCTTGGTGTTCTTGCTACCCGGACGGTAAGAAATCACAAACTCGAAACGAGCGAAAAACAACGCCCAACGAGCTTGACGGGCATTAAGTCGTTTGGCAGAACGGATGTACTCAAGGTTCTTATGGTCTGTCCAAACGACAAAAGGAACGGTCGCCCCTCCAACCACTGTCGCCATTCGCCTAGGGCTAAGCGGATGGCGAGCAGTTCACGGTTACCCACATCATAGTTGCGCTCAGATGGCGACAGGCGATGAGAAAAATAAGCGCAAGGATGAACCTTATCGTCAGACTGGAAGCGCTGGGATAGAATGGCTCCCACGCCTACCTCTGAAGCGTCAACCTCGACAATGAATTGTCTAGTGACGTCAGGAGTAACGAGGATAGGAGCGGACGTAAAACGTTCTTTTAGAAGATCAAAAGCTCCCTGGGCGGAACCGGACCACTTAAAACACGTCTTGACAGAAGTAAGAGCTGTGAGAGGGGCAGCAACTTGACCGAAATTACGAATGAAACGCCGATAGAAATTAGCGAAACCTAAAAAGCGCTGCAACTCGACACGTGACCTTGGAACGGGCCAATCACTGACAGCTTGGACCTTAGCGGAATCCATCTGAATGCCTTCAGCGGAAATAACGGAACCGAGAACAGTAACGGAGGAGACATGAAAAGAGCACTTCTCAGCCTTTACGTAGAGACAATTCTCTAAAAGGCGCTGTAGAACACGTCGAACGTGCTGAACATGAATCTCGAGTGACGGAGAAAAAATCAGGATATCGTCAAGATAGACAAAAACAAAGATGTTCAGCATGTCTCTCAGAACATCATTAACTAATGCCTGAAAAACAGCTGGCGCATTGGCAAGACCAAACGGCAGAACCCGGTACTCAAAATGCCCTAACGGAGTGTTAAACGCCGTTTCCACTCGTCCCCTCTCTGATGCGCACGAGATGGTAAGCGTTACGAAGGTCCAACTTAGTAAAGCACCTGGCTCCCTGCAGAATCTCGAAGGCTGATGACATAAGGGGAAGCGGATAACGATTCTTAACCGTTATGTCATTCAGCCCTCGATAATCCACGCAGGGGCGCAGAGTACCGTCCTTCTTCTTAACAAAAAGAACCCCGCCCCGGCCGGAGAGGAAGAAGGCACTATGGTACCGGCGTCAAGAGACACAGACAAATAATCCTCGAGAGCCTTACGTTCGGGAGCCGACAGAGAGTATAGTCTACCCCGAGGAGGAGTGGTCCCCGGAAGGAGATCAATACTACAATCATACGACCGGTGAGGAGGAAGGGAGTTGGCTCGGGACCGACTGAAGACCGTGCGCAGATCATGATATTCCTCCGGCACTCCTGTCAAATCGCCAGGTTCCTCCTGAGAAGTAGGGACAGAAGAAACGGGAGGGATGGCAGACATTAAACACTTCACATGACAAGAAACGTTCCAGGATAGGATAGAATTACTAGACCAATTAATAGAAGGATTATGACATACTAGCCAGGGATGACCCAAAACAACAGGTGTAAACGGTGAACGAAAAATCAAAAAAGAAATAGTCTCACTGTGGTTACCAGATACTGTGAGGGTTAAAGGTAGTGTCTCAAATCTGATACTGGTAAGATGACTACCATCTAAGGCGAACATGGGCGTAGGCTTCTCTAACTCTCTGAAAGGAATGTCATGTTTCCGAACCCATGCTTCGTCCATGAAACAACCCTCAGCCCCAGAGTCTATCAAGGCACTACATGTAGCATCCGAACCGGTCCAGCGTAGATGGACCGACAAAGTAGTACAGGATTTTGATGGAGAGACTTGAGTAGTTGCGCTCACCTGTAGCCCTCCGCTTACAGATGAGCTCTGGCTTTTACTGGACATGAATTAACAAAATGTCCAGCAGCTCCGCAATAGAGGCACAGGCGGTTGGTGATCCTCCGTTCCCTCTCCTTAGTCGAGATGCGAATCCCTCCCAGCTGCATGGGCTCAGTCTCTGAGCCAGAGGAGGGAGATGGTTGCGATGCGGAGCAGGGAAACACCGTTGATGCGAGCTCTCTTCCACGAGCCCGGTGACGAAGATCTACCCGTCGTTCTATGCGGATGGCGAGAGCAATCAAAGAGTCCACATCTGAAGGAACCTCCCGGGAGAGAATCTCATCCTTAACCACTGCGTGGAGTCCCTCCAGAAAACGAGCGAGCAGCGCCGGCTCGTTCCACTCACTAGAGGCAGCAAGAGTGCGAAACTCAATAGAATAATCCGTTATGGACCGTTCACCTTGGCATAGGGAAGCCAGGGCCCTAGAAGCCTCCCTACCAAAAACTGAACGGTCAAAAACCCGAATCATCTCCTCCTTAAAGTTCTGGTACTTGTTAGAGCAATCAGCCCTTGCCTCCCAGATAGCTGTGCCCCATTCTCGAGCCCGGCCAGTAAGGAGTGAAATGACGTAAGCAACCCGAGCTCTCTCTCTAGAGTATGTGTTGGGTTGGAGAGAGAACACAATCTCACACTGCGTGAGAAAGGAGCGGCACTCAGTGGGCTGCCCGTAGTAGCAAGGTGGGTTATTAACCCTAGGTTCTGGAGGCTCGGCAGGCCAGGAAGTAACAGGTGGCACGAGACGAAGACTCTGGAACTGTCCAGAGAGGTCGGAAACCTGAGCGGCCAGGTTCTCCACGGCATGGCGAGCAGCAGACAATTCCTGCTCGTGTCTGCCGAGCATGGCTCCTTGGATCTTGACGGCAGTGTAACGAGCGTCTGAAGTCGCTGGGTCCATTCCTTGGTCGGTTCCTTCTGTCATGCTGGTGAAAGAGGACCCAAAAGCGACTTGGCGAAAACAGAGTCTTTAATCCAGTAAAGTAAATACAATCAAAAAACACAACTTTCACTCGAAATGACGAGGACAAACTGGAGACTCGATCTTGAACAGCAGGTGAACAGCAGGTTGCCTCGGGAAGGCACTTGAACCAAACAGACTCAGACACCTGCTCACCACGCAGCATCTGAGGAAAACACGACACGACAGGGCGATACACAAACACAGCACGGTGAATTCTAGACAAGGAACCGACAGGGCAGAAACGAATAACAAGGAGAGAAATAGGGACTCTAATCAGGGAAAAGGATCGGGAACAGGTGTGGGAAGGCTAAATGATGATTAGGGGAATAGGAACAGCTGGGAGCAGGAACGGAACGATAGAGAGAAGAGAGAGCGAGAGAGTGAGAGAGGGAGGGGGAGAGAGAGGGATAGAAAGAGGGAAAGAACCTAATAAGACCAGCAGAGGGAAACGAATAGAATGGGGAGCACAGGGACAAGACATGATAATAAATGACAAAACATGACAGCATGTGTGGGGGTTGGGACAAAATAGCTATCTGAGGCAAGGTGAACAGGAATGAAGGCTCTACAGTAAAATAAAACAATAAGAACTAGCTGAGACAGCAGTAGACAAGGATATATTACATTTACATTTACATTTAAGTCATTTAGCAGACATTAGAGAGAGGCATATTGACATTAGAGAGAGGCATAAAGCAGTCAAAGGTGTTGGTCAGGAGAGCTAAGACAACAATGGGTAAATGGTGATGAATGGACAGAGCGGGTCAGTTAGGTACGTACAGGACCTGAGTTCGAGGCTGGGGCCGACAGAAACAAAATGAGGTACAGTGTTATTGAAACAGTCCAGGGGGCATCAGCTTTGTAACCAAGTGATCATAGGGTCCAAAGAACAGCAGTAGGT
>NC_060178.1:92373959-92380621 GCF_021184085.1 Oncorhynchus gorbuscha
GACAAACAGTCTTAATTACGTACGGCAGCAGTCTTATTTACATATGGCAGCGGTCTTAATTACGTACAGCAGCGGTCTTAATTACTTACGGCAGCGGTCTTAATTACGTGCAGCAGCAGTCTTATTTACATACGTCAGCCGTCTTAATTACGTACGGCAGCGGTCTTAATTACGTATGGCAGCGGTCTTAATTACGTACGGCAGCGGTCTTAATTACGTACAGCAGCGGTCTTAATTACGTACGGCAGCGGTCTTAATTACGTGCAGCAGCAGTCTTATTTACATACGTCAGCCGTCTTAATTACGTACGGCAGCGGTCTTAATTACGTACGGCAGCGGTCTTAATTACATACGGCAGCGGTCTTAATTACGTGCAGCAGCAGTCTTATTTACATACGTCAGCGGTCTTAATTACGTGCAGCAGCAGTCTTATTTACATACGGCAGCGGTCTTAATTACGTACGTCAGCAGTCTTAATTACGTACGGCAGCGGTCTTAATTATGTATGGCAGCAGTCTTATTTACGTACGGCAGCGGTCTTAATTACGTACGGCAGCGGTCTTAATTACGTACGGCAGCGGTCTTAATTACGTACGGCAGCGGTCTTAATTACGTGCAGCAGCAGTCTTATTTACATACGTCAGCCGTCTTAATTACGTACGGCAGCGGTCTTAATTACGTATGGCAGTGGTCTTAATTACGTACGGCAGCGGTCTTAATTACGTACAGCAGCGGTCTTAATTACGTACGGCAGCGGTCTTAATTACATGCAGCAGCAGTCTTATTTACATACGTCAGCCGTCTTAATTACGTACGGCAGCGGTCTTAATTACATACGGCAGCGGTCTTAATTACGTGCAGCAGCAGTCTTATTTACATACGTCAGCGGTCTTAATTACGTGCAGCAGCAGTCTTATTTACATACGGCAGCGGTCTTAATTACGTACGTCAGCAGTCTTAATTACGTACGGCAGCGGTCTTAATTACGTATGGCAGCAGTCTTATTTACGTACGGCAGCGGTCTTAATTACGTACGGCAGCGGTCTTAATTACGACGGCAGCGGTCTTAATTACGTACGGCAGCGGTCTTAATTACGTGCAGCAGCAGTCTTATTTACATACATCAGCGGTCTTAATTACGTGCAGCAGCAGTCTTATTTACATACGTCAGCGGTCTTAATTACGTGCAGCAGCAGTCTTATTTACATACGGCAGCGGTCTTAATTACGTACGTCAGCAGTCTTAATTACGTACGGCAGCGGTCTTAATTACGTATGGCAGCAGTCTTATTTACGTATGGCAGCAGTCTTATTTACATGCAGCAGCGGTCTTAATTACGTACGGCAGCGGTCTTAATTACGTACGGCAGCGGTCTTAATTACGTGCAGCAGCAGTCTTATTTACATACGGCAGCGGTCTTAATTACGTATGGCAGCGGTCTTAATTACGTACGGCAGCGGTCTTAATTACGTATGGCAGCAGTCTTATTTACATGCAGCAGCGGTCTTAATTACGTACGGCAGCGGTCTTAATTACGTACGGCAGCGGTCTTAATTACGTGCAGCAGCAGTCTTATTTACATACGGCAGCGGTCTTAATTACGTATGGCAGCGGTCTTAATTACGTACGACAGCGGTCTTAATTACGTGCAGCAGCAGTCTTATTTATGTGCAGCAGCGGTCTTAATTACGTACGGCAGCGGTCTTAATTACGTACGACAGCGGTCTTAATTACGTACGACAGCGGTCTTAATTACTTATGACAGCGGTCTTAATTACGTACGGCAGCGGTCTTAATTACGTACGACAGCGGTCTTAATTACGTGCAGCAGCGGACTTAATTACGTACGACAGCGGTCTTAATTACGTGCAGCAGCGGTCTTAATTACGTACGACAACGGTCTTAATCACGTGCAGTAGCAGTCTTATTTATGTGCAGCAGCTGTCTTGATTACGTGCAGCAGCAGTCTTATTTATGTGCAGCAGCGGTCTTAATTACGTACGACAGCGGTCTTAATTACGTACGACAGCGGTCTTAATTACGTATGACAGCGGTCTTAATTACGTGCAGCAGCAGTAATATTTATGTGCAGCAGCGGTCTTAATTACGTACGGCAGCGTTCTTAATTACATACGACAGCGGTCTTATTTACGTGCAGCAGCGGTCTTAATTACGTATGGCAGCGGTCTTATTTACGTACGCCAGCGGTCTTAATTACGTATGGCAGCAGTCTTATTTACGTACGGCAGCGGTCTTAATTACGTACGGCAGCGGTCTTAATTACGTACGGCAGCGGTCTTAATTACGTACGGCAGCGGTCTTAATTACGTGCAGCAGCAGTCTTATTTACATACGTCAGCCGTCTTAATTACGTACGGCAGCGGTCTTAATTACGTATGGCAGCGGTCTTAATTACGTACGGCAGCGGTCTTAATTACGTACAGCAGCGGTCTTAATTACGTACGGCAGCGGTCTTAATTACGTGCAGCAGCAGTCTTATTTACATACGTCAGCCGTCTTAATTACGTACGGCAGCGGTCTTAATTACGTACGGCAGCGGTCTTAATTACATACGGCAGCGGTCTTAATTACGTGCAGCAGCAGTCTTATTTACATACGTCAGCGGTCTTAATTACGTGCAGCAGCAGTCTTATTTACATACGGCAGCGGTCTTAATTACGTACGTCAGCAGTCTTAATTACGTACGGCAGCGGTCTTAATTACGTATGGCAGCAGTCTTATTTACGTACGGCAGCGGTCTTAATTACGTACGGCAGCGGTCTTAATTACGTACGGCAGCGGTCTTAATTACGTACGGCAGCGGTCTTAATTACGTGCAGCAGCAGTCTTATTTACATACGTCAGCGGTCTTAATTACGTGCAGCAGCAGTCTTATTTACATACGTCAGCGGTCTTAATTACGTGCAGCAGCAGTCTTATTTACATACGGCAGCGGTCTTAATTACGTACGGCAGCGGTCTTAATTACGTATGGCAGCAGTCTTATTTACGTATGGCAGCAGTCTTATTTACATGCAGCAGCGGTCTTAATTACGTACGGCAGCGGTCTTAATTACGTACGGCAGCGGTCTTAATTACGTGCAGCAGCAGTCTTATTTACATACGGCAGCGGTCTTAATTACGTATGGCAGCAGTCTTAACTTAATTACGTATGGCAGCGGTCTTAATTACGTACGGCAGCGGTCTTAATTACGTATGGCAGCAGTCTTATTTACATGCAGCAGCGGTCTTAATTACGTACGGCAGCGGTCTTAATTACGTGCAGCAGCAGTCTTATTTACATACGGCAGCGGTCTTAATTACGTATGGCAGCGGTCTTAATTACGTACGGCAGCGGTCTTAATTACGTATGGCAGCAGTCTTATTTACGTACGCCAGCGGTCTTAATTACGTATGGCAGCAGTCTTATTTACGTACGGCAGCGGTCTTAATTACGTACGGCAGCGGTCTTAATTACGTACGGCAGCGGTCTTAATTACGTACGGCAGCGGTCTTAATTACGTGCAGCAGCAGTCTTATTTACATACGTCAGCCGTCTTAATTACGTACGGCAGCGGTCTTAATTACGTATGGCAGCGGTCTTAATTACGTACGGCAGCGGTCTTAATTACGCACAGCAGCGGTCTTAATTACGTACGGCAGCGGTCTTAATTACGCAGCAGCAGTCTTATTTACATACGTCAGCCGTCTTAATTACGTACGGCAGCGGTCTTAATTACGTACGGCAGCGGTCTTAATTACATACGGCAGCGGTCTTAATTACGTGCAGCAGCAGTCTTATTTACATACGTCAGCGGTCTTAATTACGTGCAGCAGCAGTCTTATTTACATACGGCAGCGGTCTTAATTACGTACGTCAGCAGTCTTAATTACGTACGGCAGCGGTCTTAATTACGTATGGCAGCAGTCTTATTTACGTACGGCAGCGGTCTTAATTACGTACGGCAGCGGTCTTAATTACGTGCGGCAGCGGTCTTAATTACGCGGCAGCGGTCTTAATTACGTGCAGCAGCAGTCTTATTTACATACGTCAGCGGTCTTAATTACGTGCAGCAGCAGTCTTATTTACATACGTCAGCGGTCTTAATTACGTGCAGCAGCAGTCTTATTTACATACGGCAGCGGTCTTAATTACGCACGGCAGCGGTCTTAATTACGTCGGCAGCAGTCTTATTTACGTATGGCAGCAGTCTTATTTACATGCAGCAGCGGTCTTAATTACGTACGGCAGCGGTCTTAATTACGTACGGCAGCGGTCTTAATTACGTGCAGCAGCAGTCTTATTTACATACGGCAGCGGTCTTAATTACGTATGGCAGCAGTCTTAACTTAATTACGTATGGCAGCGGTCTTAATTACGTACGGCAGCGGTCTTAATTACGTATGGCAGCAGTCTTATTTACATGCAGCAGCGGTCTTAATTACGTACGGCAGCGGTCTTAATTACGTACGGCAGCGGTCTTAATTACGTGCAGCAGCAGTCTTATTTACATACGGCAGCGGTCTTAATTACGTATGGCAGCGGTCTTAATTACGTACGGCAGCGGTCTTAATTACGTGCAGCAGCAGTCTTATTTACATACGGCAGCGGTCTTAATTACGTACGACAGCGGTCTTAATTACGTACGACAGCGGTCTTAATTACGTGCAGCAGCAGTCTTATTTATGTGCAGCAGCGGTCTTAATTACGTACGGCAGCGGTCTTAATTACGTACGACAGCGGTCTTAATTACGTACGACAGCGGTCTTAATTACTTATGACAGCGGTCTTAATTACGTACGGCAGCGGTCTTAATTACGTACGACAGCGGTCTTAATTACGTGCAGCAGCGGACTTAATTACGTACGACAGCGGTCTTAATTACGTGCAGCAGCGGTCTTAATTACGTACGACAACGGTCTTAATCATGTGCAGTAGCAATCTTATTTATGTGCAGCAGCGGTCTTGATTACGTGCAGCAGCAGTCTTATTTATGTGCAGCAGCGGTCTTAATTACGTACGACAGCGGTCTTAATTACGTACGACAGCGGTCTTAATTACGTATGACAGCGGTCTTATTTACGTTCGGTGGCGGTCCTATTTACATTCAGCAGCGGTCTTATTTACATACAGCAGCGGTCTTATTTGCGTACGGCAGCGTCTCTATTTACGTGCAGCAGCGGTCTTATTTACATGCAGCAGCAGTCTTATTTACATACAGCAGCGGTCTTATTTACATACAGCAGCGGTCTTATTTGCGTACGGCAGCGGTCCTATTTACGTGCAGCAGCGGTCTTATTTACATGCAGCAGCGGTCTTATTTACATACGGCAGCGGTCCTATTTACATGCAACAGCAGTCTTATTTACTTAAAACAGCAGTCTTACTTACTTACGGCAGGGTTCTTATTTACTTAAAACGGCAGGGGTCTTATTTACTTAAAACAGCAGGTTTATTTACTTACGGCAGAGGTCTTAATAACTTACGGTAGCAGTGATAATATCTTATGGCAGTGGTCTTATTTACGAACGGCAACGGTCTTATTTACCTACGCCAGAGGAATTATTTACTAGGGTAGCAGTATTATTTACTTACACTAGCGGTCTTATTTATTTGTTGCAGTTGTATTATTTACTTAAAAGATACAATCTACTTGCAGTGAAGCCGTTCGGCTTTCGACCTTTGTCTCACCCGATCCGCAACGGGAGTTGTAGCGATGAGAGAAGATAGAAATGACTAACAATTGGATACCACAAAATTGGGGTAAAAAAAGGGGGTACAATTTTTTAATATATATATACATTGTATATACATTGTAAATTCTTATTTACAATGACGGCCTACACTGGCCAAACCCGGACGATGCTGGACCTATTGTGCACCGCCCTATGGGAATCCCAATCTCGGCCAGTTGTGATACAGCCTGGATTCGAAACCAGGTGTCTGTAGTGATGCATCAAGCACTGACATGCAGTGCCTTGGACCGCTGCGTCACTGGGATCCCCAAGACGCATGGCACTACTTACAGATGTGTATGTGTGTGTGTGTGTGTCCATGTAAGTGCACAAGTGTGTGTTTGAAGGAGAGTGTGTGTATCAGCCCGTCCCACCTATCTCTGCTGGCCACCCTCTTCGGATTTCTATGCACCATATATCTTTCAACTGCGCTGTGATGTTTAACATACAATTTGAATCTATCTAATTTAATAGAATCCACATATTGCAAATTTAAAATAAATAATTTTACTAGGAGTATTCGTGTATTACTAATTGACTGACCAGGTCTCTCCAGATCTCCTAACAGTACTATTTCTAGGGTACATTTTTAGATTAATGTTATGCTTTTCCAGCCATTCCTGAACCTGAGACCAGAAACAGGCTACCTGAGGGCAATACCAAAACAAATGGTCTATTGATGCTGTATCCTCGCAACAAAATCTGCAGAGCTGCGATGATTGAATGGCCCAAACATTCAACATTTTGTTGGTGGCAAGAACTCTTCACAATAATTTTAGCTGAAAAGCAAGAAGTCTTGAATCTTGCGTTGTTTTATATATCAACTCACACACCCTGTACCATGGAATCGGTAGATCAAATATCTCTTTCCAACTATTTTTCAATCTGTATGGCACAGTTGTCAACATCCTGGTCTTCAAATGAAAC
>NC_060178.1:92380721-92433221 GCF_021184085.1 Oncorhynchus gorbuscha
TATACAGAAGCTCTTTGTCTAATCCGAGGTGAGTGATCGCTGTCCTGATATACAGAAGATCTTTGTCTAATCCGAGGTGAGTGATCACTGTCCTGATATACAGAAGATCTTTGTCTAATCCGAGGTGAGTGATCACTGTCCTGATATACAGAGGCTCTTTGTCTAATCCGAGGTGAGTGATCGCTGTCCTGATATACAGAAGCTCTTTGTCTAATCCGAGGTGAGTGATCACTGTCCTGATATACAGAAGCTCTTTGTCTAATCCGAGGTGAGTGATCGCTGTCCTGATATACAGAAGATCTTTGTCTAATCCGAGGTGAGTGATCACTGTCCTGATATACAGAAGATCTTTTTTTGCCGTTAAGTACGGTTGCAGAAACATTATGTACAAAATAAGTTACAAATAATGCAATAAAAAACACATACTAGCACAGTTGGTTAAACTGCTGCCATTTCTTCCGGCGCCATTTTATCATACCCCCTCTGGCCTTATTGCTTAAACATAAACTTTTTCTAATGTTTGCAAGTATGGACCCAGAATGCAAGAATTACTGGACCAAACCATCAAAGCAGATTTTACCTGAGCCAATCAGAGGAGGGGACACGCTTAGGACCAGAACACCGGGCAGCAATCAGTAAGTTTTTACGTTCTGGAAAGATTCGCTTGAACGTTCGCTACATTGCGTAAAGGTTTGTACTGAGCGATATGTTTTCTCAAAACGTTCTTGTATGTTCTTGAACAGACTTTGAGATGCGTTTGCTCCGTTTAGTGGGTGTGCCGGGTGTGACTTGAAGCAAATAGGGATGTTTTAAAGGGCACTGGTGCATTTTGAAGCCACAACCCAACCTTTCCCTCTTTCTCAACTGGTCATTCAGTACAGCATCATTTTTAGTCAATTGAACATTCTATTAAGTTTGTATGTACTGAATGTAGCCCAGTTGAAAAACAGGGAGTGTTTCGGGAGTACTGTCAGCATGGCCACTGCCCGGGGCAACAGGGTAGCCTAGTGGTTAGAGCGTTGTACTAGTAACCGGAAGGTTGCAAGTTCAAATCCCCGAGCTGACAAGGTACATCTGTCGTTCTGCCCCTGAACAGGCAGTTAACCCACTGTTCCTAGGCTGTCATTGAAAATAAGAATTTGTTCTTAACTGACTTGCCTAGTTAAATAAAGGTTAAAATAAATGAAATACTTCACTCATTGCTTCAAACCACACCTTGCCACGCCCACCGAGCAGGAGCAAACATACCTGGAAGTCTTTTTCAAGAATGTACAATAATGTTTTGTTTAGTTCAAACGTTGCACAACGTAGCAAACGTTCAAGTGAACTGAACACTTATTCATGAAGCATCTCAAAGTAGGAGAGCTGATCTAGGAAGTAATCATCATGATAACCTGAGGAAAAACACAGTCGTTGTCCTTGTTGAAAAGGCCTGATGGTGGTGATAGGTGGGCCAACAGCAACAACTCATGACGACCTCTGCAATTAAAACACTAATGGGATAAACAAGACTCTTCAGTACAGTTTACAGCAACACGTCTGTGAACGTGATGTTCCCTACTACTTTTTTTTAATGTCTTCAATCAACTTGACCAAATTGAGTATTTGTTATTTAAAGCCCTTTTTATACTTGGAATCATTTGTCCAGGTCTTGTCCACATTCTGAATGTGCCCACCTTTTAGCCATTGCATTTACACATGATATTAAAATTGGACTCTTATCTGTCCACTAGTCACATCTGCTTTGAGACCAGATTTCATGGTCCCTCCCTGTATGCAAATTATTTTAGATATTTTGTTTACATAAATATTATTTAGTTTAAGAGACATCTTGACACCATGAGTCAATGGTGCCACCTGTCAACGATTTTAGAGAGTGGTAAAATAGTGATTTAAACAGTTTCGATGTCCAGATCTGTCTACAAGATATCCAGGAACAATGCATCTTGCCTGTCTTCGGAGGTGGTCAGGAAAGTCATATCACAATGCGACTTCTACACTTGAATTCTATTTAGGATTTAACTAGGCAAGTCAGTTAAGAACAAATTCCTATTTACAATGCCGGACAAACCCTAACCCGGATGACGCTGGACCAATTGTGCACCGCCCTATGGGACTCCCAATCACAGCCGGTTGTGATACAGCCTGGATTCAAACCAGGGTCTGTAGTGACACCTCTAGCACTGAGATGCAGTGCCTTAGACTGCTGCGCCACTCGGGAGCCAATCAGAATGTGGACAGGACAACATATTAATGTTAGCGCCAGGCAGGTAGCCTATCGGTTAAGAGTGTTGGGCCAGTGACAGAAAGGTTGCTGCTTCGAATCACTAGGTGAAAAATCCTTGAGCAAGGAACTTAACCCTAATTGATCCTGTTAGTCACTCTGGATAAGAGCGTCTGCTAAATGACTCAAATATAATACACAGAGATTTTTGTCTGCACCTTCCTCTTCTCAGTTCGCCTACCCATCCCCTCCCAGTGAATGTTTTGCACTGTGTTAATGTGTTGACAGGGAGGTTACTCCATAATGTCCCAGGCAATTCTCTCTAAGTGCATACCAAATGGCACCCTATTCCCTTTATATTGCACTTCTATTGACCAGGGCCCATAGGTTGCCATTTGGAATGCAAGCCCTGCCTTGCAAGAGGAAAGCTGTTGTTTATTGATCTGACCTGTCTTTGTGTCCCAGACCCCCTAAACACTTCACCTTTACAGCAGCTTTTAGGAAACAACATGACAATATGAGAAGGCAGCCATGTTTCATATCTCTGTTGTCCTCATGGTGGAAGGTAAGTTGATCAGGGAGGAACAGACAGAGTGGACTTCTGTCAGGGAAGTGCAGGGGGTACAGTGTAAGGAACAGAGTAGGGAGGGGTGACATGAATTGTTCTGTCTCATAAGTGATCCTGCGACCCCCTGTCCACCAATCTCACGAGAATGATCTTACATTCGCTACAGCATTTGATTGCCTGTAGAATATAGGCCATTAACGACCAGCTTCCAAACCAAAAACACTTAGCCTGCAGAGCTACAGTACATAGCTGGAGAAGCAAATTGTTCCAAGTGATTTCACAGGTCAGCGTATCCAATCATGGCCTGGTACCAGGGAGCCACCCTCCACCCCACTGGACCCATGACCACAGAGAGAGCACCATCTGGGGACCACAGAGCCCTCATCTCCACCCCCACTAGCCCCTTGTCGCTCTGCCCTCAGGCCTTCCAAGAAAACAACCACAGCTGTTACTCAGAAAGAACCATGTTCAAAATTTGATAACAACATGATTAAGATACTAGATCCATGAAACAAAACATCTACTAAAGCTTTTGATATCTCAGGGCAAATTCTGTACTAAACAGTCTGCAGGCTGAAGACACAGTGATTTTGCGGCAGGAGAGGTGGTAGCGTTTTGTACCCCCCATTAGTTCTATTTTCTCTACTTCCTCTGAATTGTCACAGTGCAGTTCCAGGGCTGATTGCCGCCGGTGGGCATGAACACAACTGACAGGGAGAGAACACACACACAGGCACACACATACAGGGAGTTAAAAGTCTGACTGACAATAATGAAAACACAGAGTTTGGAGGGGCTTCATCTGTCTGGGTGGGTTGTTGGCCTCCTCTGTGTAAGCTGTAATTCATTGTGGCATCGCCCCCCGGCAGCACGTAAAGTATGACACATAGCACACAAAAACACACCACATTGAGGTAAACAAACACTGCCTCTGACATGACTGATCATCCTCCTGCCTCGTCCCATGCAGGCTCAGGAGTGGGATGCAGGACGGCAGAAAATACATTCCATTTTCTGAGGGGCGTTGGAGCTCACCCTGTAAACAGTTGTTCACTGTCACTTTCTGCTCCCTGTCTGAGTAGAAACACATGGGTTACTATTTGGTAGGTTCCCATATTTGTATGGATAAAGGGCTGTCTAGTTGTGGATAAACAGGGGAAGGCATCAAGGGGGAAGGGTGTGGGGTTGACATAAAGACCTGCCACTCACCTTGCCTCAAATGTCTCAGCAAGGTTCTGTACTAGAAGAATGTTCAGTGTTTGTTCAGTTCGTCGGCCTGGGAACAGAAGGCTGGATGACATTTACTAGGTTGTCATCTTTCACACTACTGACTGGACTCCCACTCTTTGAGAGTCAGTTGGGCTTTTTAACAGAAAGTTTAAACAAACAACTATTTGCCAAACAACCACCTGTTACTTTGTTTCAATAACAAACTTTGTTATTTTTTCGTCTTTTCACTGGTTTACTCTTTGTGACCGATTTATGGAAATTGGATGGGTGTCTTCATCATTTCAACTAGCCTAACAAACTTTCAGGACTTTCATCAGTCTTATATAACTTCAGTAGCCCAGTTGGTTTTTCAGGTAGCCTAGGTTTGTTCTTCTCCATCTGTCAATCATCCCTGCTCAACACATGGATAGCTTGCTAGTCGCCAGCCTGTCTGCATTCCATTATAGGCATTGTAGGCTTCCTTCGACACTAATGAAGCTATTTCAGAAAGCAATAACCTGTGGGGAACATTTGCTGAGATGCAGCGGGGAGCACTGAAATGAAGACTAGCACGGCGCATCGCTAAGATGTCTCCCCCAGGCATCCAAGGCAAAATTATTATTCCAAATAATGCTATTAGATTGAGAGAAATGAAAAAAAATCAACCATAAGTATTCTCCCAGAGATGGAGTGAAGGCAGCGGCTCATGTTGACGACATGAAAATAAAATAAAATAAACAGGTAGTCTCATCTGTTAGTAGACCAGCTAACCTGGATAAAATGCCTGCTTTTTTGTTGTTGCTTGTTACAGGCTGTCATCCATGCTAGATCAAACAATGATGTGGTGATACACAAAGGCAGGCCGGATAACAAGTTACATTTTGATTTTCAAGACAATTTTCAACGGGTTAAAGGTAATTGGGGAGGCAGCGTAGCCTAGTGGTTAGAGTGTTGGAGTGTTGGACTGGAAAGGTTCAAATCCCCGAGCTGACAAGGTACAAATCTGTCGTTCTACCCCTGAACAGGCAGTTAACCCACTGTTCCTAGGCCGTCATTGAAAAAACTTGCCCAGTTAAATAAAGGAAAAAATTGAATAATGGAAATAGTAAAAGATTTAGGTCTGGATACATCCCTTAGCTGTGGTATATTGGCCATATACCATAAACCTCTGATGTGCCTTATTGCTATTATAAACTGGTTGCCAATGTAATTGGGGCGGTAGGTAGCCTAGTGGTTAGAGCGTTGGGCCAGTAACCCAAAGGTTGCTTGACCGAATCGCCAAGCTGACAAGGTAAAAATCTGTTGTTCTGCTCCTGAACAAGGTAGTTTACCCACTGTTCCTAAGCTGTCATTGGAAATTAGAATTAGTTCTTAACTGACTTGCTTAGTTAAATAAAATAAAAAATGAGTTCAGTAAAAATTAATTATTTGCCATGCTGGTGGTATATGTCTGATTGACCATAGCTGTCAGCCAATCAGCATTCAGGGCTTGAACCACACAGTTTATAATGTGCTTTAAGACGTAAATATACAGAAAATGTGAACATTCAGATGTTTTCAGCTACAGTTGTGGTCTGTACATCCCTCCCTAACTTGTAGGCTTAACCAATATCGAAGGCTTGGCATTCTTGGAATGTCATTAAACCTTTTGGTGCTTTACAGTTTGGATTGATTAAATGAGTGATTTTATTTGCCAGTAAAAAAAATACATACAGTGCAAAGACATTTTTTTCACAATAAAGTCAGGGACATATTTCCATTGTGGTCCTTATTTTTATTTATTTTTTACATAAAAACATATACAATTACATAGAAACAGACACATTACAGAGATACAGATACAAAAATGTTCTACTGTTCACACATTAGCCAGCTTTTGACATCCTTTGTAAAAGTGGTTGGTAAGGCTTTGAGTTGCTGTGGTAGTTCAACCCAACAACCCCGGTGTATAAAAATGTGTTCTTACCAGATATAATATTACATTTAAAACAGCGAATATTAGAGTCTCTGGCTCTGGTATTATTCTGGTGAACATCTCTAACAAATTAAAAATAGTTGGATAGGTACCTGAGGGCTGAGTCAATCTTTTTCAACTTAAAATGCTTGACCTCTAGATGAGTATGACCTCTAGATGAGTATGAGTGAGGAGTTGAAGTACAATTCTTACAAGCTTGTTTTGACTGGTCTGTAGCTTATTCTTAATGTTTTGGGCTGCTGATGAAACATGATCTGCAGGCATAATTAAAGTGACACTGGACTTGCGCACTTTCCAGAGAATTTAGGGTGTCTATACATAGATTTCCATGCGAATATTAAAAAATGTGCATAAAAACAATGAGCATTTTCCAATAAGAGTTGTGTATCCATCAAATTGACTTGTTGGAGATAAAAGTCTGTGCGGAAATACATAGTGCACATAAAAATTACCTTTGGCGGCTAACTTCCCATGTACCGAATAAAAAATATAAGTTAAATAGGTTTCCACGGCGTTTCCAACTCTAGGCCTACTGATGGTTTTGTCACAAAAAATGTTGTGTAGATATAGCGAATTAATATGCCCATTCTGGTACAGTATTGGCAGGTGTGCTCTAAATCAAATCACATTTTATTTATCACATGCGCCAAATACAACAGTGAAATGGATACTTACAAGCCCTTATTAACCAACAATGTAGTTTTAAGGAAAATACAAAAACAAAAAAACAATAGCGAGGCTATATACAGGGGGTACCGGCAGTGGCGGAGGTAGGGGGAGCGGGTGAATCTATCAAATAGTGCACCTCTAATTTTGTACAGTACTAATGCAATTAGTCAAATCAGTCACACTATGAAATGCTACCAAATAAACCACAAATAGTTAATAATATAAAAGCAGTCTGCACACCACAAAAGTGAATTGGTTTAGTCTTGACTCTTAGTTGACAGTGTTGGGGGATTGGTAATGCATTGATGCTCAAGTGCCAAATCAACACACATTTGTTTCTATTTGTCTTTGTTACTTTTTGATATATGTGAGTCTTATTTTTGTACTTATTTTTATATTTATATATTTTTAAATGTTATGGTTATTCATTTGTGTTGTTCCAAATGTCTGAATTAAAATTACAGTTAGTGTAGAATAGCTCTGAAATGGGGGTTTGTCCAGGGAGCCATACAAGCTAGAACCGCCACTGGGTACGGGTACAGAGTCAATGTGTGGGGGCACTGGTTAGTCGAGGTAATTGAGGTAATATGTACATGTAGGTAGAGTTATTAAAGTGACTATGCATAGATAGTAACAGAGAGTAGCAGCAGCATAAAAGAGGGGTGCAATGCAAATAGTCTGGGTAGCCATTTGATTAGATGTTTAGGAGTCTTATGGCTTGGGGGTAGAGGCTTTTTAGAAGCCTCTTGGACCTAGCCTTGGCACTCCGGTACCGCTTGCCGTGCGATAGCAGAGAGAACAGTCTGTGGCTGGTGTGTTTTACCATTTTTAGGGCCTTCCTGTTATGCAGGTGAATGAGGACCCAAAAGCGACTTGGCGAAAACAGAGTCTTTAATCCAGTAAAGTAAATCTACAATCATAAGGCATAATTCCACTCGTAATGACGAGAACAGACTGGAGACTCGATCAAGAACTGCAGGTTGCCTCGGGAAGGCACTTGAACGTAGCAGACTCAGACACCTGCTCACCACGCAGCATCTGAGGGAAACACGACACGACAGGGCGATACACAGACACAGCACGGTGAACAATAGACAAGGATCCGACAGGGCAGAAACGGAAAACAAGGGGAGAAATAGGGACTCTAATCAGGGAAGAAGATAGGGAACAGGTGTGGGAAGACTAAATGATTGATTAGGGGAATAGGAACAGCTGGGAGCAGGAGCGGAACGATAGAGAGAAGAGAGAGCGGAAGAGAGAGAGAAAAAGGGGAACGAACCTAAAAAGACCAGCAGGGGAAAACGAACAGAGGGAAAAGCAAAATGACAAGACAATCTAAGACAAAACATGACAGTACCCCCCACTCACCGAGCGCCTCCTGGCGCACTCGAGAGGAATCCTGGCGGCAACGGAGGAAATCATCAATAAGTGAACGGTCCAGCACGTCCCGAGACGGAACCCAACTCCTCTCCTCAGGACCGTAACCCTCCCAATCCACTAAGTATTGGTGACCCCGTCCCCGAGAACGCATGTCCATGATCCTACGTACCTTGTAAATAGGTGCGCTCTCGACAAGGACGGGAGGGGAGGGAAGACGAACGGGGTGCGAAGAAAGGGCTTGACACAGGAGACATGGAAGACAGGATGGACGCGACGAAGATGTCGCGGAAGAAGCAGTCGCACAGCGACAGGATTGACGACCTGGGAGACACGGAACGGACCAATGAACCGCGGAGTCAACTTACGAGAAGCTGTCGTAAGAGGAAGGTTGCGAGTGGAAAGCCACACTCTCTGGCCGCAACAATACCTTGGACTCTTAATCCTACGTTTATTGGCGGCTCTCACAGTCTGTGCCCTGTAACGGCAAAGTGCAGACCTCACCCTCCTCCAGGTGCGCTCACAACGTTGGACAAACGCTTGAGCGGAGGGAACGCTGGACTCGGCAAGCTGGGATGAGAACAGAGGAGGCTGGTAACCCAGACTACTCTGAAACGGAGATAACCCGGTAGCAGACGAAGGAAGCGAGTTGTGAGCGTATTCTGCCCAGGGGAGCTGTTCTGCCCAAGACGCAGGGTTTCTGAAAGAAAGGCTGCGTAGTATGCGACCAATCGTCTGATTGGCCCTCTCTGCTTGACCGTTAGACTGGGGATGAAACCCGGAAGAGAGACTGACGGACGCACCAATCAAACGACAGAACTCCCTCCAAAACTGTGACGTGAATTGCGGGCCTCTGTCTGAAACGGCGTCTAACGGGAGGCCATGAATTCTGAACACATTCTCGATGATGATTTGTGCCGTCTCCTTAGCGGAAGGAAGTTTAGCGAGGGAATGAAATGTGACGCCTTAGAGAACCTATCGACAACCGTAAGAATCACAGTCTTCCCCGCAGACAAAGGCAGACCGGTAATGAAGTCTAGGGCGATGTGAGACCATGGTCGAGAAGGAATGGGGAGCGGTCTGAGACGACCGGCAGGAGGAGAGTTACCCGACTTAGTCTGCGCGCAGTCCGAACAAGCAGCCACAAAACGGCGCGTGTCACGCTCCTGAGTCGGCCACCAAAAGCGCTGGCGAATAGACGCAAGAGTGCCTCGAACACCGGGATGACCAGCTAACTTGGCAGAGTGAGCCCACTGAAGAACAGCCAGACGAGTGGAAACAGGAACGAAAAGGAGGTTACTAGGACAAGCGCGCGCGACGCAGTGTGCGTGAGTGCTTGCTTAACCTGTCTTTCAATTCCCCAGACTGTCAACCCGACAACACGCCCATAAGGAAGAATCCCCTCGGGATCAGTAGAAGCCACAGAAGAACTAAACAGACGGGATAAGGCATCAAGCTTGGTGTTTTTGCTACCCGGACGGTAAGAAATCACAAACTCGAAACGAGCGAAAAACAACGCCCAACGAGCTTGACGGGCATTAAGTCGTTTGGCAGAACGGATGTACTCAAGGTTCTTATGGTCTGTCCAAACGACAAAAGGAATGGTCGCCCCCTCCAACCACTGTCGCCATTCGCCTAGGGCTAAGCGGATGGCGAGCAGTTCGCGGTTACCCACATCATAGTTGCGTTCAGATGGCGACAGGCGATGAGAAAAATAAGCGCAAGGATGAACCTTATCGTCAGACTGGAAGCGCTGGGATAGAATGGCTCCCACGCCTACCTCTGAAGCGTCAACCTCGACAATGAATTGTCTAGTGACGTCAGGAGTAACGAGGATAGGAGCGGACGTAAGACGTTCTTTTAGAAGATCAAAAGCTCCCTGGGCGGAACCGGACCACTTAAAACACGTCTTGACAGAAGTAAGAGCTGTGAGAGGGGCAGCAACTTGACCGAAATTACGAATGAAACGCCGATAGAAATTAGCGAAACCTAAAAAGCGCTGCAACTCGACACGTGACCTTGGAACGGGCCAATCACTGACAGCTTGGACCTTAGCGGAATCCATCTGAATGCCTTCAGCGGAAATAACGGAACCGAGAAAAGTAACGGAGGAGACATGAAAAGAGCACTTCTCAGCCTTCACGTAGAGACAATTCTCTAAAAGGCGCTGTAGAACACGTCGAACGTGCTGAACATGAATCTCGAGTGACGGTGAAAAAATCAGGATATCGTCAAGATAGACAAAAACAAAGATGTTCAGCATGTCTCTCAGAACATCATTAACTAATGCCTGAAAAACAGCTGGCGCATTGGCGAGACCAAACGGCAGAACCCGGTACTCAAAATGCCCTAACGGAGTGTTAAACGCCGTTTTCCACTCGTCCCCCTCTCTGATGCGCACGAGATGGTAAGCGTTACGAAGGTCCAACTTAGTAAAGCACCTGGCTCCCTGCAGAATCTCGAAGGCTGATGACATAAGGGGAAGCGGATAACGATTCTTAACCGTTATGTCATTCAGCCCTCGATAATCACGCAGGGGCGCAGAGTACCGTCCTTTTTCTTAACAAAAAGAACCCCGCCCCGGCCGGAGAGGAAGAAGGCACTATGGTACCGGCGTCAAGAGACACAGATAAATAATCCTCGAGAGCCTTACGTTCGGGAGCCGACAGAGAGTATAGTCTACCCCGAGGAGGAGTGGTCCCCGGAAGGAGATCAATACTACAATCATACGACCGGTGAGGAGGAAGGGAGTTGGCTCGGGACCGACTGAAGACCGTGCGCAGATCATGATATTCCTCCGGCACTCCTGTCAAATCGCCAGGTTCCTCCTGAGAAGTGGGGACAGAAGAAATGGGAGGGATGGCAGACATTAAACACTTCACATGACAAGAAACGTTCCAGGATAGGATAGAATTACTAGACCAATTAATAGAAGGATTATGACATACTAGCCAGGGATGACCCAAAACAACAGGTGTAAAAGGTGAACGAAAAATCAAAAAAGAAATAGTCTCACTGTGGTTACCAGATACTGTGAGAGTTAAAGGTAGTGTCTCAAATCTGATACTGGGAAGATGACTACCATCTAAGGCAAACATGGGCGTAGGCTTATCTAACTGTCTGAAAGGAATGTCATGTTTCCGAGCCCATGCTTCGTCCATGAAACAACCCTCAGCCCCAGAGTCAATCAAGGCACTGCATGTAGCACCCGAACCGGTCCAGCGTAGATGGACCGACATAGTAGTACAGGATCTAGATGAAGAGACCTGAGTAGTAGCGCTCACCAGTAGCCCTCCGCTTACTGATGAGCTCTAGCCTTTACTGGACATGAATTGACAAAATGTCCATCAAATCCGCAATAGAGGCACAGGCGGTTGGTGATCCTCCGTTCCCTCTCCTTAGTCGAGATGCGAATACCTCCCAGCTGCATGGGCTCAGTCTCTGAGCCAGAGGAGGGAGATGGTTGCGATGCGGAGCAGGGAAACACCGTTGACGCGAGCTCTCTTCCACGAGCTTGGTGACGAAGATCTACCCGTCGTTCTATGCGGATGGCGAGAGCAATCAAAGAGTCCACACTGGAAGGAACCTCCCGAGAGAGAATCTCATCTTTGACCACTGCGTGGAGTCCCTCCAGAAAACGAGCGAGCAGCGCCGGCTCGTTCCAGTCACTAGAGGCAGCAAGAGTGCGAAACTCTATAGAGTAATCCGTTATGGATCGATCACCTTGGCATAGGGAAGCCAGGGCCCTAGAAGCCTCCCTACCAAAAACTGAACGGTCAAAAACCCGAATCATCTCCTCTTTAAAGTTCTGGTAATTGTTTGAACAATCAGCCCTTGCCTCCCAGATAGCTGTGCCCCACTCTCTAGCCCGGCCAGTAAGGAGTGAAATGACGTAAGCAACCCGAGCTCTCTCGCTAGAGTATGTGTTGGGTTGGAGAGAGAACACAATATCACACTGGGTGAGAAAGGAGCGGCACTCCGTGGGCTGCCCGGAGTAGCAAGGTGGGTTATTAACCCTAGGTTCCGGAGGCTCGGCAGGCCAGGAAGTAACAGGTGGCACGAGACGAAGACTCTGGAACTGTCCAGAGAGGTCGGAAACCTGAGCGGCCAGGTTCTCCACGGCATGGCGAGCAGCAGACAATTCCTGCTCGTGTCTGCCGAGCATGGCTCCTTGGATCTCGACGGCAGTGTTACGAGCGTCTGTAGTCGCTGGGTCCATTCTTTGGTCGGATCCTTCTGTTATGCAGGTGAATGAGGACCCAAAAGCGACTTGGCGAAAACAGAGTCTTTAATCCAGTAAAGTAAATCTACAATCATAAGGCATAATTCCACTCGTAATGACGAGAACAGACTGGAGACTCGATCAAGAACTGCAGGTTGCCTCGGGAAGGCACTTGAACGTAGCAGACTCAGACACCTGCTCACCACGCAGCATCTGAGGGAAACACGACACGACAGGGCGATACACAGACACAGCACGGTGAACAATAGACAAGGATCCGACAGGGCAGAAACGGAAAACAAGGGGAGAAATAGGGACTCTAATCAGGGAAGAAGATAGGGAACAGGTGTGGGAAGACTAAATGATTGATTAGGGGAATAGGAACAGCTGGGAGCAGGAGCGGAACGATAGAGAGAAGAGAGAGAGGAAGAGAGAGAGAAAAAGGGGAACGAACCTAAAAAGACCAGCAGGGGGAAAACGAACAGAGGGAAAAGCAAAATGACAAGACAATCTAAGACAAAACATGACACTTCCTCTGACACCGCCTGGTATAGAGGTCCTGGATGGCAGGAAGTTTGGCCCCAGTGATGTATTTGGCATACACACTACTCTCTGTAGTGCCTTACGGTTGGAGGATGAGCAGTTGCCATACCAGGCAGTGATGCAACCCGTCAGGATTCTCTCGATGGTGCAGCTGTAGAACCTTTTGAGAATCTGAGGACCCATGACAAATCTTTTCAGTCTCCTGAGGGGGAATAGGTTTTTTCGTGCCCTCTTCATGACTGTCTTGGTGTGCTTGGACCATGTTAGTTTGGTGGTGATGTGGACACCAAGGAACTTGAAGCTCTCAACCTGCTCCACTACAGCTCTGTCGCTGAGAATGGGAGCGTGCTCAGTCCTCCTTTTCCTCTAGTCCACAATAATTTCCTTAGTCTTGAATACGTTAAGAGGTTGTTTTCTTGGCACCATATGGCCAGGTCTCTGACCTCCTCCTTATAGGCTGTCTCATCATTGTCGGTGATCAGGCCTACCACCGGTCATCGCAAACTTAATGATGGTGTTGGAGTCGTGCCTGGCCATGCAGTCATGGGTGAACAGGGAGTACAGGAGGGGACTGAGCACACACCCCTGAAGGGCCCCCGTGTTGAGGATCAGTGTGGTGGATGTGTTGTTACCTACCCTTACCACCTGGGAGCGGCCCGTCAAAAAGTGCAGGATCCAGTTGCAGAGTGAGGTGTTTAGTCCCAGGGTCCTTAGCTTAGTGATGAGCTTTCTGGGCACTATGGTGTTGAACGCTGAGCTGTAGTCAATGAATAGCATTCTCACACAGGTGTTCCTTTTGTCCAGGTGTGAAAGGGCAGTGTGGAGTGCAATAGAGTTTGCATCATCTGTGGATCTATGCGGTATGCAAATTGTGTTGGGTCTAGGGTTTCTGGGATAATGGTGTTGATGTGAGCCAGTCTTTCAAAGTACTTCATGGCTACAGACGTGAGTGCTATGGGTCTGTAGTCATTTAGGCAGATTACCTTAGTGTTCATGGGCACAAGGAGTATTGTGGTCTGCTTGAAACATGTTGGTATTACAGACTAAGACAGGGAGAGGTTGAAAATGTCAGTGAAGACACTTGCGAGTTGGTCAGTGCATGCTCAGAGTACACGTCCTGGTTATCCATCTGGCCCTGCGGCCTTGTGATTGTTGACCTGTTTTAAGGTCTTACTCACATCGGCTACGGAGAGCGTGATCACACAGTCGTCCGGAACAGCTGATGCTCTCATACATGTTTCAGTGTTACTTGCCTCGAAGCAAGCATAGAAGTAATTTAGCTCGTGTTGTAGGCTCCTGTCACTGGGAAGCTCTCGGCTGTGCTTCCCTTTGTAGTCTGTAATAGTTTGCAAGTCCTGCCACATCCGACAAGCATCTGATGTGTAGTACGATTCGATTTCAGTCCTGTATTGACACTTTGCCTGTTTCGTGGTTCGTTGGAGAGCATAACAGGTTTTCTTGTAAGCTTCCGTGTTAGAGTCCCTCTCCTTGAAAATGGCAGGTCTACCCTTTAGCCCAGTGGGGATGTTGCCTTTAATCCATGGCTTCTGCTTGGGGTATGTACGTACATTCACTGTGGGGACGATGTCATCGATGCACTTATTGATGAAGCCAGTGACTGATGTGGTGTACCCCTCAATACCATCCCAGAACATATTCCAGTCTGTGATAGCAAAACAGTCCTGTAGCTTAGCATCTGCTTCATCTGATCACTTTTTTATTGACCGAGTCACTGGTGCTTTCTGCTTGTAAGCAGGTATCAGGAGGATATAATTATGGTCAGATTTGCCAAATGGAGGGAGAGATTTGTACGCATCTCTGTGTCTGGAGTAAAAGTGGTCTAGAGTTTTTTCCCTCTGGTTGCCAACAGCTTGCAGATACAGTGCGGGTATAGCCTAATAAACTGCATGGCGTTGTGACAGTTTTTATCCTACATGTACTTTATTCACGTAAAAAGATTGGATGGCAACATGGTTAACGTCAAGCCATTTTGAAGATGATGAAATTATATTTTGAATGAACGTGTGCATGCCTACAGGAGACATTTGAAGTAACCTAATCAGATTAAAAGATTGTGATTGGTTGTGTTTATGCATCTTATAAAAAGGTAATACATTTTAAAAGTTAAATGACAAATATTTGGCTAAAATGGAAGCGGTAGGTTATAGGTGTGCGAGGAATAACCTCTGGGATTGGAGAGGAGGCAGAGACACATTATTATAGGACGACTTGGTAGAATGATGATCCGCAACAGACAGCGCATCTAAGTCAAATATTACATAGAAGTAAAAATACAGCCAGTCTGTCCTGTACTGTGCCTTTCTAGACATCATAAAATGTAGAGAGTTGACCCAAAACTGATCCAACTGGAAAAAACATTCAAATCACAGGGATTTTGTGCAGTGTCGTTATTAAAAGGACATTTTCACTGCAGCCTAGAGTAGAATTTTGTACTCCCTCATTGTATTGTGGTGTTTGGGTAGTCTAGGTAGTTCTATAGTCCCTAAAACAAGATCGATATGGTAGCTTTTTGAGCTGCATGTCTCATGTCTTCACTATTTTTTCATATGCAACGATGAACCTCGTTTCTCCTGCTGTCTATCAGTTATTCCTATTTGTTCTTGTGGATTCATATTGAAAATGTATCCAGCTTTGAATGCTTTTATGTGTGGTAGCTAGCCTATTGCAGATCTGGGCAAATGATCCACCTACCACTATTGTCACTATGAATAGTGGACAGAGGACAGGATAGACCGTTAGACTATATTTGCCTGTGGTATAGTAAAAGTTAACGCATGGAAAAGCATAGGTCATAAAGGAAGTACCAAAACACCTTGATATAGGGTAGGAGCATGCAAGCAGATGAGGACATGTGGCTTGGATGGAAGACATTATATAGTAAAACTTGCAGAAGAGCGAATGTAAACCAGGGAGAAAACACACTACCCTCCCCTGTGCCCAATAATATTTAAAAAAACACAACCCTTCCCAATAAAATTCTAACTGTCCCTTTACTCAATTTGATTTTGAGATTTTAAAAAAAACGGCCGCATTGGACCTTTTAAAGCATACTAATTACAAATTAACTATAAATATGTTTATTCCATATTCTGTGTGTGTGTATGATAAAATAGTCGCTTCAGTAAATTTGGTCAGAATCGTTTGCTTGTACATTTGAAACCCAATACTGTATCTCCAGCATAGAAAGTTATTTTCTTAAAAGGTAAAGTTCTCCTGGTTTAGTGGGGTCTCCCAAAGTTTTTTCAAAAGGTCTACATCATCAGAAAAGGGTCCTTCGTGATTCTACAGACCACAAATCTAACTGAAAACATCAGAATTGTCATATTTTTTGTATAATTAAATGTCTTAAAGCATAATAACTTCACGAAAAGTAACTATTAATGCATCCATTCCATTGTCTGTGTTTGTTTGATAATCTATTCCGTTTGTGTTGAGAATGTCATGATTTTTTACCAAAATCTATTATCATTTCCATTATGCTCATATTCACCAATTTGACCTTTAACCCCTTGAAAATTCCCTTGAAAATCAAAATGTAATCCGGCCTATATTTGTATATCACCCTATCATTGTTTGATCTAGCATGGATGACAGCCTGTAACAAGCAAGCACTTTTTTCAAGTTTGCTGGTATGCTATGTCCTGCTTCACGGTGATCTCTCATTAATGCTCCCTCATCCCCCTCTAACTATGATGTGTTTTCACATGATTACATGAGCTTAGCATGTTGACACTAACAGTTAATCTCTCCATGTTATTAATTGAACTAGTAGAAATAGAAGCACGATTACAAAAACAGAAATCCAATCAAGTATGCTTCTAATGCCTGTCCACAGATAAGGTTAATCGTTCAATAATAACGTACAACACATATTTAGAATTAATTCCCTCTCACTGTTTCATGAAACAACCCCCTCAACAATGCTAATTAATCACACTATCTTTTCCCACATTGGATATATCCGCCTTAGCTTTCTCATCCCCTCTTCAATTAGATTTACCTCCATACTGTAATGTTAGTGTTTGGATTAAGTGGAATTACCCAGAAATGCTAATGTTTTAAATTCTCTTTAGCCTTTGACTCCCCGTGTATCAGCCTCTTGACACATGTTGTGTTGTGGGTTTATATGTTACTCAAAAATATACAGCAGATATTAGTAGGAGCTTCCCTGTTAGGTCAGAACCGTGATCAGTCTGTTCTGTACTCCGCCTCAGAGCAGTGGAACGATTCCATCATTCTGGAGATTCATTCCGAGTTCCGTCAGAGGATTTCTCTAGCCCTGTATGGTCTCCTTTAGAATCATGCTGGATGGGTATTAAAACCAAAGATGAGGGGGCAGAAGTGAGATGAGGATGTCTGGAAGAGGAGAAGAGATGAGATGAGAGGGAGGGGGCGGCAGGGCCATCGTTCTCTACCTTCTCCGTCCTGTTCTACAAGATTGGACTTGATTCTCAAAAGATAGCTTTGTTAGAAAATGGGTCCACTTGGGGCCCATTGGGACCCAAGTTGAAACTTAAGTATCACATTCAACATTTTCCCAGAGCTGGTTGGTTCCTTGCGGGAGAAGAGTGACTGTGGAAATATGTAAATCTTCCCTGATACTCTCCCTGAGCGTCTTGCCTCCCCACCACACACTCTCCCTCGTTGTAATGAAGTGCAGTGTGGAAAGTGGCTCCCCTGTCTCCAAAACTTCCCACTCAGTCTCTCTCTCTCTATCCATCTGTCTCTCTCTCCATCTCTCTCTCCATCTGTCTCTCTCCATCTCTTTGTCTGTCTGTCTATCTCCCTCCATCTCTCTCTCCATCTCTCTCTCCATCTGTCTCTCTCCATCTCTTTGTCTGTCTGTCTATCTCCCTCCAACTCTCTCTCCATCTCTCTCTCCATCTCTTTGTCTGTCTGTCTATCTCCCTCCATCTCTCTCTCCATCTGTCTCTCTCCATCTCTTTGTCTGTCTGTCTATCTCCCTCCATCTCTCTCTCCATCTGTCTCTCTCCATCTCTGTCTGTCTGTCTATCTCTCTCCATCTGTCTCTCTCCATCTCTTTGTCTGTCTGTCTATCTCTCTCCATCTGTCTCTCTCCATCTCTTTGTCTGTCTGTCTATCTCTCTCCATCTGTCTCTCTCCATCTCTTTGTCTGTCTGTCTATCTCCCTCCATCTCCCTCTCCATCTCTCTCTCCATCTGTCTCTCTCCATCTCTTTGTCTGCCTGTCTATCTCCCTCCATCTTTCCCTCCATCTCTCTCTCCATCTCTTTGTCTGTCTGTCTATCTCCCTCCATCTGTCTCTCTCTCCATCTCACTCTCCATCTGTTTCTCTCCATCTCTTTGTCTGTCTCCCTCCATCTCTCTCTCCATCTGTCTCTCTCCATCTCTTTGTCTGTCTGTCTATCTCCCTCCATCTGTCTCTCTCTCCATCTCACTCTCCATCTGTCTCTCTCCATCTCTTTGTCTGTCTGTCTGTCTATCTCCCTCCATCTCTCTCTCCATCTCTCTCCATCTCTTTGTCTGTCTGTCTATCTCTCTCCATCTGTCTCTCTCCATCTCTTTGTCTGTCTGTCTATCTCCCTCCATCTGTCTCTCTCCATCTGTCTCTCTCCATCTCTCTTTCTGTCTGTCTGTCTGTCTGTCTGTCTGTCTGTCTGTCTGTCTGTCTGTCTGTCTGTCTGTCTGTCTGTCTGTCTGTCTGTCTGTCTGTCTGTCTGTCTGTCTGTCTGTCTGTCTGTCTGTCTGTCTGTCTGTCTGTCTGTCTGTCTGTCTGTCTGTCTGTCTGTCTGTCTGTCTGTCTGTCTGTCTGTCTCTCCGTTTGTTTGTCTCTCTGTCTGTCCATCTCTGTGTCTTTGTCTCTCTCCACCTCTCTGTGTGTCTCTCTGTCTCCTAGCTGGCAACCCTTAACTGAATTATTAATCCAATATACTTTCTGACGAGTCCGTCACTGCAGTATTTCAACACTCACTATTTGTATATTTTTATATTCTATATCCATTTTCTTTCTCTCCCCTTTGCTATGCCTCCAAACACCATATTTCCTTCTCTTTTTATTGCAATTCACTGTCAAACTGATTTGCTAAACTGAATGTGACAGGCAGAGAATCTTGTTCATGCCTCTTATAAAAGCTATACATTTTGTTTCTCTCTCTCTGGTTTTCATGCATTTATCTTGACCATGAGGTTGCTTCTTTTCTTAAGATGTTTTATTTTAGTTTGTCACAGGGAGATATGCAAATTGGAGCCCTTGAAAAGTAGGTCTCTCATTTTTTGATAATCAGCTCCTGGTTACGTAAACAAAGCAATTAACTCTGAGTGTATCATTGCTTCCCAGCAGCTACTCTCAGGCTGCCTGCCTTGTTTAAGCAACCTAACTCTCTGCCAATATGATTTTCTCTTCATTTTAGTGTACAGAGAAAACAATAAGCTCAATGAATGAATTAAAAGGGGACTCATTTTTGGTTTGTAGGCAACCATGGTTGGACCAGAAAGGTAGAGGCACTGTGCTTGATATGGTATATCCCTTTGCCCTGAAAAAGTGGGCTGCTTGAAAATTCTAAATCTTCTGTCCTATTTTCTTTTTGAGCTCTCTCCTTCTCTCTACATAAAACATTTACTATAATTAGCCCAGTATATTTTGGTTCCTTCATTTAACAATGCTCTGCTACTATTCAAACCCTGCACATCTGTCCTCTGTCGCTCGTACACATCAGATTCCTCTTACTTCCTCCTCCAGCCTGCCTTATATTTCAAGCTGTTCACACAATCCTTAATGATGTCAGAAAACTGCAAGGTACAAGCTGACAAATGGTAATTTTTTTACTCATCTTATAGGGAGAAAAAGATGAGTGGAAAATGGATGCGATGCATGCATTTCAACATGTGGCGCCTCCATGTGACCCAGGGACCTCTATGTTCATAAATAGCATGTTAATGATAATTTTATCCCACTTCATGCAACAGGAAGGGAACCCAGATATGACCAGCTGACTTGTTTACCCTAGTCTTTCCTTCTTTTAGAGAGGTTCAGACTCTGAACATCAGATGAGTTCCACAGTACACTGTGGAACAGAGCAGTATAATAGAGAACTACGTTGAGTAGCAGTGCGACAGTGCTGTAGTGCTCTCTAAAGGCCATTCTGGAACAGAGCAGTATAATAGAGAACTACGTTGAGTAGCAGTGCGACAGTGCTGTAGTGCTCTCTAAAGGCCATTCTGGAACAGAGCAGTATAATAGAGAACTACGTTGAGTAGCAGTGCGACAGTGCTGTAGTGCTCTCTAAAGGCCATTCTGGAACAGAGCAGTATAATAGAGAACTACGTTGAGTAGCAGTGCGACAGTGCTGTAGTGCTCTCTAAAGGCCATTCTGGAACAGAGCAGTATAATAGAGAACTACGTTGAGTAGCAGTGCGACAGTGCTGTAGTGCTCTCTAAAGGCCATTCTGGAACAGAGCAGTATAATAGAGAACTACGTTGAGTAGCAGTGCGACAGTGCTGTAGTGCTCTCTAAAGGCCATTCTGGAACAGAGCAGTATAATAGAGAACTACGTTGAGTAGCAGTGCGACAGTGCTGTAGTGCTCTCTAAAGGCCATTCTGGAACAGAGCAGTATAATAGAGAACTACGTTGAGTAGCAGTGCGACAGTGCTGTAGTGCTCTCTAAAGGCCATTCTGGAACAGAGCAGTATAATAGAGAACTACGTTGAGTAGCAGTGCGACAGTGCTGTAGTGCTCTCTAAAGGCCATTCTGGAACAGGGCAGTATAATAGAGAACTACGTTGAGTAGCAGTGCGACAGTGCTGTAGTGCTCTCTAAAGGCCATTCTGGAACAGAGCAGTATAATAGAGAACTACGTTGAGTAGCAGTGCGACAGTGCTGTAGTGCTCTCTAAAGGCCATTCTGGAACAGAGCAGTATAATAGAGAACTACGTTGAGTAGCAGTGCGACAGTGCTGTAGTGCTCTCTAAAGGCCATTCTGGAACAGAGCAGTATAATAGAGAACTACGTTGAGTAGCAGTGCGACAGTGCTGTAGTGCTCTCTAAAGGCCATTCTGGAACAGAGCAGTATAATAGAGAACTACGTTGAGTAGCAGTGCGACAGTGCTGTAGTGCTCTCTAAAGGCCATTCTGGAACAGAGCAGTATAATAGAGAACTACGTTGAGTAGCAGTGCGACAGTGCTGTAGTGCTCTCTAAAGGCCATTCTGGAACAGGGCATGACTTCTCTTACTTATGATTTCTATACACATTGCTTATATTGCCTGCTGCAAGTAGCCTAGCGATAGAGCATTGGGCCAGTAGCCGAAAGGTTGCTGGTTCAAATACTTGAACCAACAAGGTAAAAAATGTGTTGATTTTTTAAATGTATTTTTTATTTCACCTTTATTTAACCAGGTAGGCTAGTTGAGAACAAGTTCTCATTTGCAACTGTGACCTGGCCAAGATAAAGCATAGCAGTGTGAACAGACAACACAGAGTTACACATGGAGTAAACAATTAACAAGTCAATAACACAGTAGAAAAAAAGGGGAGTCTATATACATTGTGTGCAAAAGGCATGAGGAGGTAGGCGAATAATTACAATTTTGCAGATTAACACTGGAGTGACAAATGATCAGATGGTCATGTACAGGTAGAGATATTGGTGTGCAAAAGAGCAGAAAAGTAAATAAATAAAAACAGTATGGGGATGAGGTAGGTGAAAATGGGTGGGCTATTTACCAATAGACTATGTACAGCTGCAGCTATCGGTTAGCTGCTCAGATAGCAGATGTTTGAAGTTGGTGAGGGAGATAAAAGTCTCCAACTTCAGCGATGTTTGCAATTCGTTCCAGTCACAGGCAGCAGAGTACTGGAACGAAAGGCGGCCAAATGAGGTGTTGGCTTTAGGGATGATCAGTGAGATACACCTGCTGGAGCGTGTGCTACGGATGGGTGTTGCCATCGTGACCAGTGAACTGAGATAAGGCGGAGCTTTACCTAGCATGGACTTGTAGATGACCTGGAACCAGTGGGTCTGGCGACGAATATGTAGCGAGGGCCAGCCGACTAGAGCATACAAGTCGCAATGGTGAGTGGTATAAGGTGCTTTAGTGACAAAACGATGGCACTGCGATAAACTGCATCCAGTTTGCTGAGTAGAGTGTTGGAAGCAATTTTGTAGATGACATCGCCGAAGTCGAGGATCCCTAGAATAGTCAGTTTTACTAGGGTAAGTTTGGCGGCGTGTGTGAAGGAGGCTTTGCTGCGGAATAGAGAGCCGACTCTTGATTTGATTTTCGATTGGAGATGTTTGATATGAGTCTGGAAGGAGATTTTACAGTCTAGCCAGACACCTAGGTACCTATAGATGTCCACATATTCAAGGTCGGAACCATCCAGGGTGGTGATGCTGGTCAGGCGTGCAGGTGCAGGCAGCGAAAGGTTGAAAAGCATGCATTTGTTTTTACTAGCGTTTAAGAGCAGTTGGAGGCCACGGAAGGAGTGTTGTATGGCATTGAAGCTCGTTTGGAGGTTAGATAGCACAGTGTCCAAGGACGGGCCGGAAGTATATAGAATGGTGTCGTCTGCGTAGAGGTGGATCAGGGAATCGCCCGCAGCAAGAGCAACATCATTGATATCATTGATATATACAGTGTGTTCTTGAGCAAGGCACTTAGCCCTAATTTGCTCCAGGGGTGCTGTACTACCATTACTGACCCTGTAAAACAACACATTTTCATGCACTCTCTGGTGTATGTGACAATAATATGTCTTTTTTTTGTATAGCCTGGAATGCACTCTGAATAATGGTGAAATTGAGCAATATTCAGTTTAGATTCCAGGCTGCTGAAATAAAACAAGTGTCTTTTTTTGCATTAATAATTGAATTAACTCAGGGAGTGAGTTGACTGAAGTTCAGTGATGTCATGCTAGAGAAGGATATCCTGCTAGAAGAGTGACGTAACAGACAATGACTGACACTGTAGCCTAGTGGTTAGAGCATTGGTACCTCTAGCAAAAGGTTGCTAGATCAAGTCCCTGAGCTGACAAGGTAAAAATCTGTCGTTCTTCCCCTGAACAAGGTGGTTAACCCACTGTTCCTAGGCCATCATTGTAAATAACAATTTCTTAACTGACTTGCCAAGTTAAATAAAGGTACAAATAAATGGAAAATGTAACAGACAACAACAGTGAGGTAACAGACTTTTAGGGTGCAACCACTCAGCAGATAGTTTTGGAGATGACCCTATTGAAACATTGATGCCTGTCTTTCATTCTGGTTTTTCACAAGCACGGTTAAAGCCTCACAACCTACTTAAGTTTCGGCTCTGTGGGTAACCAGGCTGCGTCTCCAGGCTATCGGACAGAAGTGTGGGCTACTCTGTGGCTGACCCTGCGCTGTGTCCCCAGGCTATTGGACAGAAGCGTTGGCTACTCTGTCGCTGACCTTGTTGTCGTGACGTTGTATTAGTTAATGTGACGACTGTTGCTCATCGAATGATTAAAAGTTTCTAATTGCGTGATTAACTGAATCAAGCAATTTTTAATTCATTAACCTGGGGCACCATGGGAAAATTTGTTTTATTGAGTTTCTATTTCCCAAATTAACTAAAAGAATATCAGAATATCGATTTTACAACAGTAGCTAATTAATCAGTTTCCTCTACAGTCTCATTCTGAATGTTGCATAATCCGGGAATCTGCACAGACACAGGTCTCACCAATGAGTTCGTACCACAACAATCTTAGTTGAGTATTTATTTACTAGAAAGCTAAAATGATGATAAAAGATACACATACACAAAAACACATTCTAGGCTATTGATTAGAACTTAGTATAACAGGCCAACACACTATGGCGCATGTTAACCAAAATGGGAATTTAAGAAAAATATACATTTGGGTGCATTTTTCAGCAATGCTCATTTTTACCCTTGCCCCAAAATGCCGCTCTTATGGGTCAGAATATAATGATGTAATTACGTGTGGGAGGTCTCAGATGGGAAGCTCCGTGTGGGCCATTTAGGCTGCACAATGACGCACTTCTCAGGCACAACTCTCTGGTCATCTTCATGATGTCCAGAGACCTTTTGGTCTGATTCCCCGCCCTTGCTCTGGGAGGGCTCTTCTGAGGGCAGACAGCTCTGTAGCTCAGGGCTCACAGCGTAGGAATGAAACAGTGTAGATACCACGATTCGATGGAAAGTGGAGGTTAGGTGGTCCGCCTTGAATTCACCCGCTTAGACACAGCTGCTCATCAGTAGCTTGGGTAGAAAAATATTTATTTGTCTTCAACCTTGTGTTGCGTTTTGGGTTCGTTGACTTTTTAGACCTCGGCTGCAGCTTGGGTCACTTAGTCTGATATGTTAATTCTTAACTCACATGTCTTATACCCTCGGGTCAGAAGTGGGATTAACCGCCTTTAGGGCAATTCTCTGGGCGTACTAAGTTAAGAGGCAAGGTCTAGATTTTACTCAAATCCAGTTTTAGACAACTAACTTCACATTTCATCTTTCCCAAAACATTCTCTTTGATTTGGACATTTTCCACACAACGTACAATGTATAAACACCAGGCATATTCTAGGAAAACTCTTACAGTTACAATGTTTCCGGAATAACGTCATCTATTAACCTTTAATAACAAAACAAAAATGCCATACATTTACATATTCCATCTATCGTCATGACCACCATTGTGGCTGACAGAAACCATTGCTCCAAAGTCTCTTTATTGTATGTTTATGACGGTTGGTTCTCCACAGTAACAGGACAAAGAGATGTTGTCTGTGGTCTAAGATTTACCATGTGCGTGAGGGGTCATAAAACCCCCACATCTTCAGACCCCTAGATCTCCCCTCCTCTGTTGGGGGTGAGTGATAATCTGTAGGGCTGTGGTTTCCTGTAAACTGACCTGATCAGGACAGTCACGACAGTCCCCCTCTGGTAGGTTCAACTTGGAAGGATTATGCATGTTGCAATGCACCATAAGAATGACCATCGGATGTCCTGGTTTGTGGATCATCATAGCAGTCCAGTCCCCCCCCCCCCGCCTAGGTGGTTCACCCTGGTAGGATTTCCGCTGTGGATTACCATCAGAATGGACCTGGGAGGTCCGGCAGTTGCTCCATGTTCCAGCCCGTCATCCGGTTATCCCAGCTAGTGGACCTAGGCAGTAACTTGGCAGACGTTAATAACACACAGGAAATACATCATTACATTTCCTCCCCAAACGAGCGGCGTTGTGGCTCTACTGCTTCCTAAGTGTCAAAGGAAATGAAACGAAGAATTGGAATAGAAACATAAAAGTTTACAAAATGTGTCTACCACACCTTAATCATCTAATTTGGACTATGTTCTATGTATGTCCAAGGTCTTGGCTAAATGACTCTATCATGGCATTGTCTCTAATGTCATGTCTATGGGGGATCCTACTTGCAGGTGGGTAGTTAAGGCACTTGGAAAAACTTGGCCCCTGAAGGCCAAAGCTTACATTGGGGACATTACTGGGTTGACCTAGCGAGTTCGGGAGAGGAGGCTGGGACTGGGCCCCCTGAGGGGGTTTCAGGATCTATTACCAACTTTCCAAAAATCGGGATCACTTCCATCCCACGGGTGATCCTAGTATAAGACCAAAGGTCTTCCATTGCACGTGTGCACCTGTGTACGTAGTAGGTGCACACGCCAAGGGAAATAAGACCAAGAGTCATGGAAACAGTCAGGATACTGTCCGGCGACAGACCAATCTTTTGGTCTGTAGTCAGTCGGGTCAACTAAAAGTGCCTCATCCAGTATGCTAAGATCAACAGTCATGGGTCCCTCATACTGGATTTGGTTTTGAATGGCTTATGGTAACTCAAGGGAACATTTCGAAAAAGCATCCGGCATTTCAATCTCTGTGTCTATCCTGTCGTAGGGACGTTGGTATAGGGCGAGGTCGTCTATGTGAATAATTGCCCCCTCTGGTACTTTAACAAAAGGTTGGGGAGGTTCAATTGGATGATGGAGTCATGGCATTCGTAAGTCATAGTGGCGGACACGAACGGTGTGTTGACCAACCATCGGTTCCCCTCCACTTGTGTGGTGGTGGCCCCATCCCTGGCTGTTAGTTTGGCTCTACAGCGTTCTTTGCTGGTGATAGCTTTAATACCACAAAGACGCTCAGTGTTATCCCTGACAAACGGTTTGCTAGGACAGAGGTAGTGGACATCTTTGGTTAGAGTATACATTAACAGGTTAGGGGTGAGATAGAAATCTGGGTTATTTTCCTGATAAGCTACAACTGGGCGCGTGGCAATCTTTACGTGGGTACTGTCGCGCCAAAATCCTACATTGAGAACTGTTTTCAATCTATAGATATTCTCCAGTTCAACAACTGGCAGCGCAGTAGAAATCCCATTTCATTACGATCAACATCAATGTGTATTGGGATGGCCGACCCCAGATTATAGGCCAAATGTGACTGTAATGGCTTATCGTGGTTGAAGTAGCTGGGGTCAATATGTCGTTCACCATTGAGAGGGGCACTAGATATGAGGGAATTATATTCATGGCCAAGTGGTCCATAACTTCACAGAGAAAATCCTCCAGTAACAATCGAACCAATTGGACATGGGCATAGTCATGATTCATGACCTCTGCTAGCTTTCCTACAGACAGGATAGTTTTGTTCAGGAGAGTAGTGTGTGTGTTGACCACCAGAATAGTGTCCTGGAGAGACGTTCCCACATGTTGCAACCTGAGGGCCTGTGCCTTCATCTGCTGCTGGATAAGTGGCATCTCTTCAGTAATCTCCCTAACATTCGTATTGACTGTGGCTAGACTGACTGCGTTGACGGCAGTGGTACCAAGGGGAAATAGGGACCCTACGGCTACCCCTATCGATAGTAGCGCCCCGATGAATCGTTTCTCTCGCCTGGGCTCGGCAAGTTCTGACTGAGTTACTGTGAGAGTTGGGCCAACATATGGGCAGTCTAGCTGGGCGTGCTTAATTGCCTGGCTGGTCCAGTCAGCCCCGGCCCAACTCAAATGCACTGCAGGTGGAATGTGTTGGCGGTACACATTCTCTGCATCTAGGCGGACATACACCCTAGTGTGTACTCTGCAATTAGTTATGAGGAGTCCTGGATCGTCGCGGAGAACGATTCCCGTAGGGGGTCCGTTCGTGATTACGTCTGCTGGATTGGTTTTGACCAGGGCGCAGAGTGTCAGGATCAGCCAAAGGAACTCCATCCTACAGAAACGCATAATCAGAGATTGTTGGATTATTTATGTTAATTGTTTTTGTAAACAAAAATGTTTTGACAACTATTGTTTTGGTTTTCTTATTTTTAAACAGCACAGCGCAGGACGGTATCAATAGTGGCAACAGTATATCTGGTAGCTGGGAAGAGAATAAAAGATGTTAGGTGCAACGTATTGATCTCCTGGAAGGGATCAGCTGAGGGTACTTAAGAATTTTCTTAGTACCTCTGACTTTGCTAGGTTTTTATCTATTCGGTGCTGGCTAGCACCCCTTCTATTCCCATGGGGGGAGTTGAGTTGAGTTGTCTATAGTCAACGGTAAGATGCCATTTACCCGTTAGTTTTAGAACGGGCCACATGGGAGCGCTGTATTTACTGTTACATTCCCTGATTATCCGTTTAGCTAATAAGGAATCGATAATCTCTTGTACCGCTGCATATGCGGGATTTTGTATTGACTAACAAAGGTAGTAGTTGCTCCGGGTGGCGTAGGAATACGCACCACATGGATATCCGTAACCCCACAATCCAGTGAGTCTGGATCTCACTGTGTTTGTTAAACAATTCTCTCAACTGATGGCGTCATCTATTTTACCGCACGTCATCTTTTACCGCACATGTCCCCGATACAGCACCTTCTAATTCGAGTGATGGTTCCCGCCTAAGCTCGAAAGTCGAGATGTCCAGGCTCTTAGCCTGGCTTGCTTTTGATGCTTCATCTCTGCTGGTGGGCATAGTTGAGGGCTAAACTAGAGAGAACTTTCACAAAGCCTCCACCTGATGGTCTTTTTTTGTAGAGCATCTGTCGCAATGTCTAAATTTTTCTCGCTTATGGCATCGAAATCTAACATTTTCAGCCCCTCGGCATAGTTAGGATTTGCATCGTTGCTGAGGTCAGCGATCAATCTTTCCGTGGGTGAAGGTTCACTGATTAGAGGGGAAATGGGTGGAAACCTATCTGATGGATTGCTCATTGTTATGATAATCAGTTATTTCAATTTATGTCATGTTTGGGTTTTTGAGTTGGAGGATGCAAACACGATTTAACTCAGTTTGTAAACGTCAATGAATCATCAAGACTGGGTCAGTAATGTGAGTTGGTTGTTACTGAACTTGCCAAAACAGATTAAATTGATTAAATCGATTTTAATGATAAATCTAACCTGTATAGGCTATTTGGGAATTGTAACTTTAATTCACCTGAAAGAGTTGCTATCTCTAAGTTAACATTGAAAAGTTGAACTATGTCTCAATGATTAGAACACATTAGTTTGCATATTGTTCCAATAACCAACCTAAAAAGGTAGTGTAGCAATTTAATGTATGTATGAAATTGAATGAGACAATGATATCCAATCAGTTGAGACTGGTTAGATATCGTACAACATAACCTGAATTATTTAAAAAAGAATTACTGGTGATTCTTCATCACCCGAGGTCATTGTTAACACAAGCTAAAATCGACCAGGTACCAGTGAAGGTAGAATTTCAAAGGTCTCCCTAAACACCAAATCAAGTCAAATCAAATTTGATTTGTCACATACACATGGTTAGCAGATGTTAATGCGAGTGTAGCGAAATGCTTGTGCTTCTAGTTCCGACAATGCAGTGATAACCAACAAGTAATCTAACTAACAATTCCAAAACTACTGTCTTATACACAGTGTAAGGGGATAAGGAATATGTACATAAGGATATATGAATGAGTGAAGGTACAGAGCAGCATACAGTAGATGGTATCGAGTACAGTATATACATATGAGATGAGTGTGTAGACAAAGTAAACAAAGTGGCATAGTTTAAAGTGGCTAGTGATACATGTATTACATAAGGATGCAGTCGATGATGTAGAGTACAGTATATACATATGCATATGAGATGAATAATGTAGGGTAAGTAACATTATATAAGGTAGCATTGTTTAAAGTGGCTAGTGATATATTTACATAATTTCCCATCAATTCCCATTATTAAAATGGCTGGAGTTGGGTCAGTGTCAATGACAGTGTGTTGGCAGCAGCCACTCAATGTTAGTGGTGGCTGTTTAACAGTCTGATGGCCTTGAGATAGAAGCTGTTTTTCAGTCTCGGTCCCAGCTTTGATGCACCTGTACTGACCTCGCCTTCTGGATGATAGCGGGGTGAACAGGCAGTGGTTCGGGTGGTTGATGTCCTTGATGATCTTTATGGCCTTCCTGTAACATCGGGTGGTGTAGGTGTCCTGGAGGGCAGGTAGTTTGCCCCCGGTGATGCGTTGTGCAGTCCTCACTACCCTCTGGAGAGCCTTACGTTTGAGGGCGGAACAGTTGCCGTACCAGGCGGTGATACAGCCCGCCAGGATGCTCTCGATTGTGCATCTGTAGAAGTTTGTGAGTGCTTTTGGTGACAAGCCGAATTTCTTCAGCCTCCTGAGGTTGAAGAGGCGCTGCTGCGCCTTCTTCACGACGCTGTCAGTGTGAGTGGACCAATTCAGTTTGTCCGTGATGTGTATGCCGAGGAACTTAAAACTAGCTACCCTCTCCACTACTGTTCCATCGATGTGGATAGGGGGGTGTTCCCTCTGCTGTTTCCTGAAGTCCACAATCATCTCCTTAGTTTTGTTGACGTTGAGTGTGAGGTTATTTTCCTGACACCACACTCCGAGGGCCCTCACCTCCTCCCTGTAGGCCGTCTCGTCGTTGTTGGTAATCAAGCCTACCACTGTTGTGTCGTCCGCAAACTTGATGATTGAGTTGGAGGCGTGCGTGGCCACGCAGTCGTGGGTGAACAGGGAGTACAGGAGAGGGCTCAGAACGCACTCTTGTGGGGCCCCCGTGTTGAGGATCAGCGGGGAGGAGATGTTGTTGCCTACCCTCACCACTTGGGGGCGGCCCGTCAGGAAGTCCAGTACCCAGTTGCACAGGGCGGGGTCGAGACCCAGGGTAAAACAGATTTAATTTATTAATCCATTTGAATGATTAGTCAACCTCGTATAGGCTAAAGGAATTAGCTTTAATTAACTTGAAATAGTTGCTATAGTGGGGGTGAAAAGTATTTAGTCAGTCACCAATTGTGCAAGATCTCCCACTTAAAAAGATGAGAGAGGCCTGTAATTTTCATCATAGGTACACTTCAACTATGACAGACAAAATGAGAAATTAAAAATCCTGAAAATCACATTGTAGGATTTTAATTCATTTATTTGCAAATTATGGTGGAAAATAAGTATTTGGTCAATAAAAAAAGGTAAGTAGTGAGCCTCTAGGTCATATACGAGATCAAGATAAGGGCAACATCAGAGGGGACATACAATGGTTCCAGACACTGCCATACTCCTCCCCTCAATGGGAAAAGGAGGGAGTACCTGAAGTACAGACATAGTGGTGCCCTTCACATGGTTTCACAGATATATTCATTTTGAAGAATATAGTCCAAAAGAAGACATTCTAATGACAAGCATAAAATAAAATAAAACATCTCTTAAACATCTTAACATCTATGTTACTTAACTAATTCTGATTCAGCTACGTCATTCCCCTCTCAAGAGACTCTGTCCATTCTGGTGAATCAGAACAGTAACTTTACCTTACTAACAGTAGTTGCAGAGTATATGAATACATCTCAATATTGAAAATAAAATAAAAAATAAAATCCCTTCAATGTCAAATACCTTAGCGTATATGTACGCTTTCTCCCCTTGTAAACTAAGTTTACAACCTTTATTCTACAAGACAGACTTGCACAGGTTTAATCATACAGAATAATCCAGTGTTGAGAAAAAAAACATAACTTAGAAATGCTCCCTAAGTTACAGGAGAACCAGTATCTCAACACAGGCCTCATCTCAACATATAGGACAGTCATCCTTTTAAGTACTCATGCTCAGAGATGTCGTCGGGAATAGAGAATAGGTCAGGGAAATCATTCATATTCCAAATCATAATTAAAACCCCAACTATTTATCCAACCAAAATTTAGAATGACATTGCTCAGTGATTCAAATTGGTCTTATCACTCAAAGTTTAAAAAACCCAATTTAACACACATCAATATTGTCAGAATTTTAATTCATATCAACATTCAGTATAATTATCCCATAATTCTACTATTAACTTTTTTAATCACGTGTATAATACAGATCAGTATCTCAATCCATTCTTAATCTAAATGACTATACTTTTATGTGGTGTAGACCTCTACAATCAACCTGATACCACAAAAGTCTAAAAAAAATGTTTTGGCACAGTTGACCAACCCCCTCTCTCAGGCACTGATTCTTCTGGCGTCCTTTCCCTTCTTCTTCAGATAACTCAATGTCTCACCTTTACCACTCATTATGTCTTGTCCATTCGTCAACCAATATACCAGCAACATAATAAAAGTTTAGAACAGATCTCTCTCCATGCTCACTTCACGTGGACTCCTCTCACACTCCCGAGAGAAACATGAGAGAAAAGCAGTTGATAGCTTAGATACCTTATTCAAAGCCTTTGTCACTTTTCTTCAGCCAGTTAGAGGGGGTTTTGAGGTACACACACTGTTTCGTCTAATTATCTCTTCCATGCATTAAGATACTGTCTGATGTCACTTTTCATGATAACCTCGAAAGAACGGATCAGAACAACAGTTTAGTTCAGTTCAATTAACTACATGATAAATTATAACTTTTACCAATTATTCTTAATACACATATCTAAACATATTTAAAAGAGAATAACACACATTCTATTGAAACTATTCTTTCAAATTGGCTTATACTCCCCATCTCACTGTCAACTCCATCGTAGAGCCAAAGGATCAGGAAGTTAGACCTATATCCCCAGAGAATAGAACAGAACAAACACAACAATACAATGCACTCCTTAACATATCACTCAAGGTGTATAAACTTCAATTCAAAACCTCAAAGAACTGAATCCTCCCCCACTTTTAACACATATATTTCAGTATAAGAGTAATGTATAACAAAACTACTACTGGTACAAAAGATCAAACAAAATTTCAAATAACATAATCTAATAAAATCACAACTCTGAAAAACTCCACAAAGAAAAATGATTTAACCTTTAACATATGGTCATAGGAAAATACAATTAAAGCAGCCTTAGTTAATATGGCTAAGAATTATAAACTCAATCATATTTATCAATTACACAAATTACCTTGAAATCAGTATTACAAATGACCATAAATTCATTATCCAAATGGCTTTCCAATGAGGGTGATCAAGCCACAACGGAAAGTCATGATAGAGGTCATAGGTCATACAAAACCCTTTAAAGAAGTATTTTTTACCATATTAGACTAATTAAAAAAAATAGTCCAACATTTCCTACATGTTGTATCCTAGATTCACAGAACCTTCCTTTCTCAAAAGAATTCACGTGTTTAATTAAAATTCAGAAAATAAAAACTACATGTGCGTGCGTGCCCCTTTAACTTTTTATGGCTGCAGGGGCAGTATTGAGAAGCTTGGATGAAAAGGTGCCCATTGTAAACGGCCAGCTCCTCAGTCTCAGTTTCTAATATATGCATATTATTATTACTATTGGGTAGAAAACACTCTAAAGTTTCCAAAACTGTCAAAATATTGTCTGTGAGTATAACAGAACTGATATTGCAGGCGAAACCCTGAGGAAAATAAAAATAGGAAGTGGCTTCTATTTTGAAAACTCCATGTTCCATAGCCTCCCTTTGCTGGATTTAAATGGATATGAACCAGATTCATTTTCCTATCGCTTCCTCAAGGTGTCAACAGTCTTCAGACATAACTTCAGGCTTTTATTTTTTTAATTAGCCAGAACAATAACATTGCGTCAAGTGGTCACATGAGTTTTGCTCGCACAACAGAATTTGGACAGCCATTGTTTTCCCCTCTCCTACTGTGAAAGACATTTGCAGTTGATATATTATTGATTATATATTTTAAAAACAACCTGAGGATTGATTATAAAAAACGTTTGACATGTTTCTGTGGACATTATGGAAACTATTTGGAATTTTCGTCTGAGTTGTCGTGACCGCTCTTTCCTGTGGATTTCTGAACATAACGCAACAAACAAACAGAGGTATTTTGGATATAAAAATCATCTTTATGGAACAAACGGTACATTTGTTGTGTAACGTCTCGTGAGTGAAAACATCCGAAGATCATCAAAGGTAAACGTGTACTTAATGTTTTGTAGTGAGATCGTTAAATTTACACAAACACTTGGATTGCTTTGGCTGAAAAGCATAATTTCAAAATCTGACACTACAGATGGATTAACAAAAGTCTAAACTGTGTTTTCCTATATTGCACTTGTGATTTCATGAATATAAATATTTATTGAGTGTAGCGCTATGCTATTCAGCGGTTGTTGATGACACTTATCCCGATATTGCGATTGCAGCCATAACAAGCCTTAAAACAAATGTTTAAAACAAATCAAACATAGTATTTTAAAAACACCAACAAATAGTCATAACAAATGTTTTGTGTGTGTTGTTAAAGGAATTTCACAATTCCTATATGTGTTTATTAACTTCTGAAAGCTACCCATCCCTTAAGCGGGATAATTGTCATCAGCAACCGCTGAATAGCATAGCGCCACAGTCACACACAAAGTTTCCTATCCTAGGCCCCTCTAGGCCCCATCCTATCCTAACTACAATTTACCCATCCCTCTTTTGATACCTGGCTCTGCCCAGGTAACAACCTTGCCTACTCTAAACAATGACTTAGGTAAGATGAGTAAATTATCCTGTTCTGACATTATCATGTAGGAGCACCCTTTTCATTCTCCACATGTCCAATTCTCCCTTGGGCGTCCATTCATGTCTATCCTGTATCAATTCACTGTCAAGTGTCTTATATATTTTAAGAGGTATCTGTGCTGCTTTGTATGTACTTAAGTATATATATGTTTATCTATTTAAACAGTAACTCCTTTCTCTCCTTTCTTATTTCACAGACACTAGTCAATGCTACTATTTCGGTGTCACTCCTATATTGCTCATTTCCTGGTCCCCCTTCTCCTCTCTGCTCTCAAACCTTCAAGGTATCAGCAGTGCGGGGAGGGCTAATCTGTCTGCCTTTTCCCCTATCTGTCTGTAGCATTTTTCCTCATAACAGTCAGTAACAACTATGTGTTGTTTCCAAATATTGATTTGAGAAAAAACATGTCTATGGTGGCAATCTCTAAAGTCCTTACGTAACCTTAATCAACCTATCTCGATCCTATCAATAATCCTGAATCACCACAGATGTAATATGTCCCTGTCAACTATAATACTATTTAAATAAACATCTTCTAATGGTCAAATAAAGCCGAAACGAATGCTAACCATATCTATCCTTTCTGTAGTAATGAGCTCTCTCCTTCAGGAGCCCACTTTATTTTATCTAACAATAACATGGGTTAACTTTAAAATCAGTCTCATCAATAATTTCATATATGTTGCATAGTGTGGGATACCTTATCTACAGTAATTTACCATCCCTAAGAACGGCAACTTATTTATTTTCATTAATAATTTTAATGCTTATAAAATCACTATTTTTCTATCTATGTATTTTCCTGCCCTATTTGCTTAAAATATTTCCACTCCAAACCTCAATGTACCATATCTTCCCCTATTTATTATCGATGATAAATATGATTTTTGTTCCTGTTGTAATACCAAATCAATAATAGCCCATTCGAAACCCTCACAGCCAATGTTTAAAACAGAATCCTGAACCTCTTCCTCTTCCTCACTAGAGTTTATTCCCCCGCTCCCCATAATTTGTCCTGCCTCATTTCCACTTTCTCCTCTGTGGTTCAAACTATAATTATGTCCAAGAGCTATAAACTCCATTATAATTAATTTACCTTAAAACCAGTCTCACAAATTACCACAAATTCATTAACCAAATGGCCCTCCCCTGAGGCTGATCAGACCACAAGGGAAAGCAATGATAGAGGTCAAAGGTTATACCACCCTTTTACAGTCGTTTCACTCAATTTATATATTCCCAGAACATTCGCTTATCAAAAGAATTCCCGTGTTAAATTAAAACTCAGAAAATAAAACTTCTCATATTCCGCATGCGGGTACCCCTTTAAGATTTTGTGTCTATAGAAACATTTCCTCAAACTCAAAGGCTAAATACAAACACAACATATCCAATTTTGGTAGAAACATGCCTCTATCTCACTCATTCGCTCCCTTCAAGACTGCAGTCCGTCTGCGGTCAGTCTCCCAAAATTCTTAATAGGAATATCCTGCCATTAGATACCCACAACTGTGATTAGCATGCACTGTCCCTTTAAAGTAAAATGAACTAACCTGCAATCCACTTTGCGGACTTTTCATTGTTCCCCGTAATGAATACCTTAACTTCTAATTAAATTTCACTGGTGTTACCTGAACAATCAAACCAAAATCCATAACCGGGAACTATTACAAAAGTTTTACGATACAACTATTCACACCTCCCTCTCTTATAGCTAAATATAGCCCAGTGAACGCCACCAATCAGTGATGGCCACCCAGCAATTTTGTTGCTAGTTTTAGCATCTTTTCAGACTACCCTGACGATATTCAGCTACTTTTTAAAAAGTCCCCAAGTGACTCAAAGCTATAATGCACGCATTTTCCCACTAAATGACACAAACAATTTTCTCTGTCACCCTCAGTCACAATATCATTGCCTGGCTACAAAAAGTGCATTGTGAGTGATGTCAACAACAGGCGCTCAGCCCGTGCCCAGGCCGCAGCAACTTCAACGAATTGCAAATCATTGTTGGCTGACTGCAGCAGCAGTAGTTCGATAAGCCAAACCCAATTTATCACAAATGTTGTATCTTGAATAGAACTTACAACATCAATCAACATTCTCAATCAAAATTGTACTGCCAGAAGTACAGAAAAGATTGGGAGTCTGTACCTGAAGAACGGCCAAATCAATTTGAGTACCGTTATTGTGTATTCAACGGAATGACGCCGTTTTACGTTATCACACAACAAATCAACCTTCCTCTAGGCAAAGATATACCCCCTATTTGGATTGAGTTCTGCTTGAATTCTATCGTAAAAGTAAAATCAAACTTTCCCCTCTCCAAAATGTAAACGTACCATGTACTTTGCTAAATTTATAAGAACATTCAATGGGCACAACTCTATCGTAATTGTCTCTTCATTATTATTTAGAATTCATTAGATTTAGGTAACAGTCTCTCCTATGATTCAACATTTTAAATACGACTCCATTCCCAATACGTTATTCCAGCAGATCATTTAGGCAACAGACACCGTCTTGCATCGAAATTCGCTTCGCTATTATTTTGAATGAATTAGTCTCTCAATTTAACCTAAACAATCTTTTAAAAAGTTACATCTATCCCTTCTTTCAATTTGAACCAAACAAGCTATTAAAACGTTCAGTTGATATCTTATACAAACACCAGCATCCATATCTTTTCAGGCAAAACATACAAATAGTTGAATTACAATCAAAAACACAGAATTTAGTCAGAGCATTGCCTGGGAACCAAACCCGGGCCTCCCGTGTGGCAGGCGAGAACTCTAACCATGAACAACCACTGCTATGTAAATGACTAATACTCTCCGCAAATGAACCCACTTTACAATTGTCTGTATTCGTAAAATCAAGACACGTCACTATCGGCAATTCTCAGAAAAATAGTCCCATTTTAAAGGTCCAAGCTTTTCCTCAGCGAGGATTCTCATTAATCTCGCTCTTGTTGTTTCTGCCTCTCTCTTTTTCTCCCGATTGTCGCACCTGACCTTCCCCTTACTTAAATTACAATCCCTGTGGTTATGTCCTACTCTGTCACAATGTTTGCAGGGAGCATTACCCTCCCGGGCGAAATGTCCAGTTTTATTACAATTAAAACATCTCAGCACCCCTTACCCCCTTCGCCTGATGTTCCCTTTCTGTCTGCCCCCGTCCTGCTCTCTCTGTTTCTACCTCCAGTTGCTCTCTCTTCTAGCACTGCCATTTTAAGAACTAATCTTTCCTATTCACCTATCATAACCCCTTTAATCAGCAATCTAATCATTTCAACCTGTTGATATAAATTTAGCGAAAACAATCCTGATTTTTAACAAATCTAAAATCTTTCAAAAGTTGGCGCTGTCTCATCAGCGTAAAAATCAAACTAACTTTTTTCCACTCATATCCACAATGTTTGCATTTCCCCAAGGTCAGAACTGTACAGCTCATACATTAAGGATCTTCCTTCTGTCTGTACAGGGTCTGAAGTTCCAATGTATTCAGATGACACAGTGATAAATGCATGCAAATAACAAACAACAAACTATACAAGAACACACTACTATAATGGTTCAGATGACAAACTTGCTTAGAGACTCATGTTTGAATCTCAATTTAAAAAACACAGTCTGCATGCTTCTCACAGAGAAAACAACTGATGCCCCTGAGACAGATGTCTAAGTATCAGGGGAAAAGCTCAAATAACCAAATTCAAGCTAACTCATTTTCCAAAACATATGAAATTGTTTTGACTATAGAGTTAACAAAACTATAATTAAACCCTATGATACTCCCCCACTTAACATACTACCTGACTAATTTGGCCCAAGCGTTACTTCGGCTATGATTCTCACATGCCAAATGAATAGATTAGCAGTCAAAGAATAAAATCGACATTTATATATTAGGAAACAGATCTTGCGCATTTTAATAAAAGTAGAGTATGTTTACTCATGCAACGTATTTCAATTACTTTACTGCATCACATTAATCACGCAATGATAATTAGCTTGATGGAAAACTTAGGCATTGTGTGACATTATAAATTACGTCTAGATTCCCTCTTAATTCTCTCTAACTTTATGGAAAACAGTTTATTCAATACATCCCGCAACTCCTCTCATACTGGGAATATATATATATTTTTAATCAGACCTTAAGGGCAGTTTTATTTCAAATGTTGTACCCAGATGGAGATAATCCAATAAGCGATATATAGTTCCATCGTTAGGGTAAGATAACCAAAAGTGGACACTCTAATCAGTTTCTAGAGCTCAATTTCCCAGATTTTGTAGACTAGTTTAATAGTGCTTAAAACCTCATCTTTATCAAATTATCAACTCAAAACCTACATACGTCTACGAATGGGTGGTTTAAATTGTATCTAATTATATTCTCAGCATTACTTTATCAAATCTCTAGTAATCGATTATACACACATACAATTTATCGTAACTTCAAATATTCACAGAATCTATATAAAACGTAAGAAAATCTTAGGTACTCACACAGAACTTTAAGGATCACCCACACAGGATTGGTGAGATGTTCACACAGAACTGGTCAGATGTTCACACAGAACATCAGAACATAATTAAAAGGTTACCCACACAGAGTCAACCTACCCCGCTCACACAGAACGCTCCTACAAATATTACCTAGTGATCCCATAACAAAATACTCACACAGAGTAACCCAGGGGATACCTGGCTAGCACATTTAAAATAATTTGAATTCACCACCTCTGAGGGTCACTTAGACAGTCACACAGACACTTTCAGAATGAGGTACTTCTTCCAATAGGGCTTCACCAAGTACGGTGATTGTACCGTAATTTCCGGATTATAAGACGCTACTTTATTCCCACACTTTGAACCTCGCGGATTATACAAAACGCGGCTAATTTATGGATTTTTCCCGCTTTCACAAGATTCATGCCGCCAAAAAACTGAGCACCGTCACATAATGTGATGTAAATCGAGCGCACTCAAACTTCCCATCATTCTGATTATGGTAGTAATTTTGTCACCCTCATCATGGCAAAGACACTGAGAAATGCATATGATGCAGCTTTCAAGTTGAAGGCGATCGATCTGGCTGTTGGAAAAGGAAATAGAGCTGCTGCATGGGAGCTTGGCCTTAATGAGTTGATTATAAGACTTTGTAAACAGCAGCGTGAGGAACTGACTCAGTGCAAAAAGACAACAAACCTTTCAGAGGGAAGACAAGCAGATGGCCCAAAGTATTTGCAGCCACTCGACATCAGTGTAAATCGTGCATTTAAGGTGGCGCTCCGTGTTCAGTGGGATGCTTGAATGACAAGTGGGGAGAAATCCTTCACTAAAACGGGCCGCATGCGAAGAGCAACTTATGGTCAAGTCTGCCAGTGGGTCCTGACAGCGTGGAGCATTGTCAAAAAAATCCACTATCATCAACGGGTTTCGAAAGGCTGGACTGCTGCGTGTTGAAGGGGCAGCATGAGCTCAGCTGGGTATTTGCCTCCGGATGAAAGTGACGAGAGCGATTTCAGTGCACAGGAGGAGGAAGATAGTGACCAATGACTTTCTTGGTAGGCTACTGTTTTAATTTTTGTTACAAGCCGTGTTTCGTTAAAGCCTATTTATTTTTGTTACAAGCCGTGTTTCGTTAAAGCCTATTTATTTTTTTTTTACAAGCCGTGTTTTGTTTAAAGGCTGTGTAAAGTTAATTTGTTTCAATGTACCGGTAGGCACCTGTGGCTTATAGACATGTGCGGCTTATTTATGTACAAAATACATATTTTTTAATCATTCAGTGGGTGCAGTTTATATTCAGGTGCGCTTAATAGTCCAGCAATTACGGTGGTCTCTATTGGGGTGCCACAGGGTTCAATTCTCGAGCCAACTCTTTTCTCTGTATATATCAATGATGTAGCTCTTGCTGCTGGTGATTTTCTGATCCACCTCTACGCAGACGACACCATTCTGTATACATTATTATTATATTATCTGGCCCTTCTTTGGACACTGTGTTAACTAACCTCCAGACGAGCTTCAATGCCATACAACTCTCCTTCCGTGGCTTCCAACTGCTCTTAAACACAAGTAAAACTAAATGCATGCTATTCAATCGATCACTGCCCGCACCTGCTCGCCCATCCAGCATCACTACTCTGGACGGCTCTGACTTAGAATACGTGGATAACTACAAATACCTGGGTGTCTGGTTAGACTGTAAACTCTCCTTACAGACTCACATTAAGCATCTCCAATCCAAAATTAAATCTAGAATTGGCTTCCTATATCGCAACAAAGCATCATTCACTCATACTGCAAAACAGACCCTCGTAAAACTGACCATCCTACCGATCCTCACCTTCGGTGATGTCATCTATAAAATAGCCTCCAACACTCTACTCAACAAACTGGATGCAGTCTATCACAGTGCTATCCATTTTGTCACCAAAGCCCCATACACTACCCACCATTGCGACCTGTCTCGTTGGTTGGCCCTCACTTCATACTCGTCGCCAAACCCACTGGCTACAGGTTATCTACAAGTCTCTGCTGGGTAAAGCCCCACCTTATCTCAGCTCACTGGTCACCATAGTAGCACCTACTCGTAGCACACGCTCCAGCAGGTATATCTCACTGGTCACCCCCAAAGCCAATTCCTCCTTTGGTCGTCTTTCCTTCCAGTTCTCTGCTGCCCATGACTGGAACAAATTGCAAAAATCTCTGAAGCTGGAGACTCACATCTCCCTCACTAGCTTTAAGCACCAGCTGTCAGAGCAGCTTACAGATCACTGCACCTGTACATAGCCCATCTGTAAACAGCCCATCTATCTACCTACCTCATCCCCATACTGGTATTTATTTATTTTGCTCCTTTGCACCCCAGTATCTCTACCTGCACATTCATCTTCTGCCGATCTACCATTCCAGTGTTTAATTGCAATATTGTAATTACTTCTCCACCATGGCCTATTTATTTCCTTAATTTACCTCATTTGCACTCACTGTATATAGACTTTTTGTTTTCTTTTGTTCTACTGTATTATTGACTGTATGTCGAATTGCTACACTTTATCTTGGCCAGGTCGCAGTTGCAAATGAGAACTTGTTCTCACCTAACCTACCTGGTTACATAAAGGTGAAATAAAAATACAAATAAAGAGGAGCTCTCCCTGGAGAACAGTCTTTTAGTTACTTAGGAATTAAGCATCAATACCCACTGGAGAAAAATAACTAGACTCTCATATTCCTGTTTGTTGTACTTGTTTGACCCCCAGACCATACGTCACTACCTGGACTTTGTGTGGCACCAGCTGGGAGCCAGAACCAAGTCTCTGGTCTAGGACCTGATGATCCTACGTACACACTCTGCTGCGGTACCTCCCCCACTATGACTGTGTCACCTTCCTCAGCCTCCTTGAGTCACTCCGCTCCAGCCAGAACACTTTGGAAGTAACTCTGGTAAGAAGTTGGAAGAACTGTCCTTGGAGAGTGAGATAATAGTAATATTCATTTGACATGATCTTGTCGATGACATATTTAGTTTTCAGATGAAGTCTCTCATGAAGCATTTCCTTCTGCTCTGTCAGGGTGTACTTCCTGATTTATGGTGGCTCCACAGAGGAACAGAGGTACTAGACTGGTCTTGCTAAAGAAAAACAAGCCTTCGAACACCTCATCAGGTCAGACATCTGCTGCATTACATTATGATCATTCTATAGTTTCCATACCATGTGTTGGTTTGTGAGTAAAGCTGACAGACTCAGTGTCTGTGTGTGTGAATACAGAAAAAAAGGCCACTAATTTGGTTCCTGTGGAGATAGGGAAGAGAAGACACCAACCTGGATCTGCTCAGGAGTCAGGAGTCAGCAGTCAGGAGCCTGCTAACACTAGCACCAACATATGCTAAGCAGGTAAGTGATGTGATGACAGACCATACGACTTCCTGCTTCAGATGCCATGACGCAATGCTAAGAACTACAGGGCTCTGGTTAAACATGAAGATAGCCTGGCACACCTAGCCAAACTGAGCCAGATGAAGCTAGCATTGATTCTGTAGCATGCTGGCAATGGGAAGTTGTTCTATGACTTCCTGCACATTTCCCTGCCCCTGCACAGAAATGTAAGCAGTCATACACTTAAAAAGAACTTAGGCGGACATGTATTATCAGCTATGCTCTGGTTTCACGTTCATAGAGACTATGAAATGAACAAATCAAATCAAATCAATCAAATCAAATTTTATTTGTCACATACACATGGTTAGCAGATGTTAATGCGAGTGTAGCGAAATGCTTGTGTTTCTAGTTCCGACAATGCAGTGATAACCAACAAGTAATCTAACTAACAATTCCAAAACTACTGTCTTATTATACACAGTGTAAGGGGATAAAGAATATGTACATAAGGGTATATGAATGAGTGATGGTACAGAGCAGCATACAGTAGATGGTATCGAGTACAGTATATACATATGAGATGAGTATGTAGACAAAGTAAACAAAGTGGCATAGTTAAAGTGGCTAGTGATACATGTATTACATAAGGATGCAGTTGATGATGTAGAGTACAGTATATACGTATGCATATGAGATGAATAATGTAGGGTAAGTAACATTATATAAGGTAGCATTGTTTAAAGTGGCTAGTGATATATTTACATCATTTCCCATCAATTCCCATTATTAGAGTGGCTGGAGTTGGGTCAGTGTCAATGACAGTGTGTTGGCAGCAGCCACTCAATGTTAGTGGTGGCTGTTTAACAGTCTGATGGCCTTGAGATAGAAGCTGTTTTTCAGTCTCTCGGTCCCAGCTTTGATGCACCTGTACTGACCTCGCCTTCTGGATGATAGTGGGGTGAACAGGCAGTGGCTCGGGTGGTTGATGTCCTTGATGATCTTTATGGCCTTCCTGTAACATCGGGTGGTGTAGGTGTCCTGGAGGGCAGGTAGTTTGCCCCCGGTGATGCGTTGTGCAGACCTCACTACCCTCTGGAGAGCCTTACGGTTGAGGGCGGAGCAGTTGCCGTACCAGGCGGTGATACAGCCCGCCAGGATGCTCTCGATTGTGCATCTGTAGAAGTTTGTGAGTGCTTTTGGTGACAAGCCGAATTTCTGTGCCTTTTGTGTGTGGACTGAACTCAATTATATTCTGTCATTGTACGTGTTTCTGAATTTACTATTTTTGCAATCCAACTTTGACTTTGTAAATCTTTGAATATGTAAATGTATGTTTTGCTTACATGAGCTGAATTATTTTTATGTACCAAAGGCTTCATACTGTAGTGCTGCTGTTCGATTTGGTACTTGCAGTACTGCAGTGAAAAACTGCTGACAGAGGGAAGTCAGTGAGCAGGACATTTTTTCGAAGTTTATTTGTTGACAATGTGTACTTACAAGCGCTTTGTTAACAATGCAGTGATCTAATACTAGGTTTTATAATGATGAATGAATTGTCTGATAATGTTGGTAATGAAAATATATATATATATAAAAGTTTTAAACTGTTTGTCAACTAGACTAGAGCTTTATTGAAAGATTTGAGGGTTGAACAATGGCACTAGATGAGGCCTCGTGGTTTGGTCTTATCTCTTGCAAAACATTTTTGTCAGAAAGCGCTTAATGGTTTTGAATTCTTCGTATTCTCGGAGCTATTTATAGATTCAAAGATAAAATTATTTAGTTATGTTCCGTGCTATCCAGGATCTTTGGAACGTGTCTACCCCATTGAAGTTTAAATATGAAATGGTAGGGACGTCCCAAGGACATAGGATAGCACTGATAATTTCTTTATACATTTATTTGGAGTGTAGAATGTTTTGCTGTCTAAATTGAAGACTCAAGATCGCCCTTTGTGTCTTCTCGAATGCAAGTGAGGCAACGCAAAGCTTCTGCTTGACTATTCTTATTACGTCACCAACTTAATTGGAACATATCAGCAGTAGCCATTTTATTCAGCGAATGAAAACTTTGATCTCCTTAAAAAGACAGAAGACATTCTCCTCAACATCAATGGCAGTGTGTCCTTAAACCGAATGATAATCTTCATCCTACGGCCAGGCAAAGGAATTGGGTAAGGTCTTTGAAATGCGCAGGGCAGTCTTGTTTTTAACGTGCTATCAGAACTAGCAGCAGAGCTAGCTGAGTAACGTTAATGTGTGCAATTGTTGTTGATGCGGTCATGTTATGTGCAGAATACACCAATACCAGACAATGTTTAACTGATTTAAATTACAAGATGACAGATTTGTCTATCCCTGTTTAATCGGTTTGCCAGCTATCTTGCCTGTCAGATAACCGCAGACCTGCCAACTACAGTGACACTCTCTGTGTAGCCTAGGCAGCCTATTGTGCAGATCTAGCGCAGTTTAGGCTACTAGTTTCTCACAAATTCAAACCAATGTATCACAGTTAACAACTGTAGTGCCTACTCTCTAATCAGTGAGCCTGCTAGTAAACTGAACTCAAGGTTTTTATTGTGTTGTCTCTAGACCAGGGTTTTCCAACCCTCCCCTTGGCCCCCCCAGACATTTCACATTTTTCATTTGACCCTAAACTGGCACACCTGGTTCAATTAGTCAATTCATCATCAAGCCTTTTAGTAAGCAACAGTTTGAAATGTACTGTGGGGTGGGGGGGTCAAATGATATATATTTTTTGTTTATTTATTGGGCACAGGGGAGTGAAGTGCCGGTTTACGTTCACCATTTTGCAGAGTTTTACTAAGCTGAACAAAAAATGTAAACGCAACAGGTAAACTGCCCTGCGCATTTCAAATACCTTACCCAATTATTTCTCTCATTTTGTGCACACATTTGTTTACATTCCTGTTAATGAACATTTCTCCTTTGACAAGATAGTCAATCCACCTGACAGGTGTGGCATATCAATAAATTGATTACACAGCATGATCATTACACAGGTGTAGCTTGTGTTGGGGACAATAAAAGACCACTCTAAAATGTGTGGTTTAGTCACAACACGATGCCATATGCAGACCCTTTGACATTTTCCACATTTTGTTACGTTACAGCCTTATCCTAAAATGTATTAAATTACTTTTTTTCCCTTAGTCAATCTACACTCAATACCCCATAATGACAAAGCAAAAACAGGTTTAGACTTTCGCAAATGTATTATAAGTAGTCAGTGTCACGCCTTGGTCATAGTATTTTGTGTTTTCGTTATATGTTTGGTCAGGCCAGGGTGTGACATGGGTTTATTTTGTTGTATTTCATATTGGGGTTTTGTAGGCATTGGGATTGCGGCTGAGTAGGGGTGTAGCATAGGTTTGGCTGCCTGAGGCGGTTCTCAATCAGAGTCAGGTGATTCTCGTTGTCTCTGATTGGGAACCATATTTAGGTAGCCGGGGTTTCACTGTGTATTTCGTGGGTGATTGTCTCTGTGTTAGTGTTCACCAGACAGGCTGTATAGGTTTTCACGTTCCGTTTGTTGTTTTTGTATATATACAGTTATTTCATGTATCGTTGTTTTTTCATTAAAGAACATGAGTAACTACCACGCCGCATTTTGGTCCGACTCTCTTTCGACAAACGAACGCCGTTACAGTCAGACCCTTTGCAATGAGGCTTGAAATTGAGCTCAGGTGCATCCTAATTCTATTGATCATCCTTGACATGTTTCTATAATTTGATTAGAGTCCACCTGTGGTAAATTCAGTTGATTGGACACGATTTAGAAAAGGCACAAACCTGTCTATATAAGGTCCCACAATTGACAGTGCATGGCAGAGCAAAAACCAAGCCATGAGGTCGAAGGAATTGTCCGTAGAGACACAGATCTCAGGATTTCTGCATTATTGAAGGTTCCCAATAACACATAGACTGCCATCATTCTTAAATGGAAGTTTGGAATCACCAAGACTTCCTAGAGCTGGCCGACCCCAGCCAAACTGAGTAATCATGGGAAGAAGGTCCTTGGTCAGGGAGGTGACCAAGATCCCTATGGTCACCCTGACAGAGCTCTAGAGGTAATTTGTGGAGATGGTTGTCCTTCTGGAAGGTTCTCCCATCTCTGCAGCACTCCACCAATCAGGCCTTTATGATAGAGCTCTGATGAAACCAAGATTAAATTATTTGGCCTGAATGCCAAGTGTCACGTCTGGAGGAAACCTGGGACCATCCCTACGGGGAAGCATGGTGATGGTAGCATCATGCTGTGGGGATGTTTTTCAGTGGCAGTGAACGGCGCAAAGTACAGAGAGATCCTTGATGCAAACCTGCTCCAGCCCGGACTTGAATCCAATTGAACGTCTCTGGAGAGACCTGAAAATGGCTGTGCAGCGACACTCCACATCCAAACTGACAGCGCTTGAGAGGATCTGCAGAGAAGAATGGGAGAAATTCCCCAAATACAGGTGAGCAAAGCTTGTAGTGCTTATTTCCAAGATTGCATAGCAGTCGGACGTCTGTTTTGTCTTGTCCCGTCCCATGTATATATCGTTTTCATCGTATATATTTTTGATCTCAATTTGCATCTATGGACTGAACATACTCTCCTGCAACCCATCTCGCCCAATGTGGTACGGATCTGCTATTTTTTATACTTTAGAACCGGAGTAAACCTAGATAATAGTCAGTTAGCCACTGCTAGCGGTCATCATGATAACTCGGACATCAGCCAGCCTCAGCCCGGTCATTTCCTGCCAGTCTGCACAGTGTGATATCAACCCAAAACATTTTGGACAGTTTTTTTTCTCTACCACATCTCCGGATTCCTACTGCAAGCTCTAAACCTTTTACACTGGATCATTGCAGCTAGCAGGCTTCTATCCGAGTTGCTACTCCTGGCTAACGTTTCTGTCTCGAAGCAAGTACCAGTTAGCCTGGAGCTATCCTCGAGCTAGGCCCATCTCCCGGCTAGCCAAAGGGGTCCATGGGCTACAATACCTCTTTTGCCAATTGGCCTGGACCCTTTACTGCCGACACGGCGCCCGACGATCCATCATGACTGGTCTGCCGACGTAAATGTCCAAGGGGGTTTCCAACAGGTTCTTCCGTTGTGATATCCCCCGGAGGCCCATCTGCTAGCCTGCTAGCCCCGGCCCGCTAGCTGTCTGAATCGCCGTGTCTCCAGCACGCCTAACTACTCACTGGACCCTATGATCACTCAGTTAGACATGCCTCTCCCTAATGTCAATATGCCTTATCTATTGCTGTTTTGGTTAGTGATTTGTCTTATTTCACTGTGGAAAATGCCTGTATCGCAAGAATCGAGGTTCTGTTATGTTGTAACGTTTTACAAATGCAGCATCTCACTGTCTCTTCTCTGTCAGCCCAATGTCGAATCATGTCCCAATTGCGTGCCAACACGTGCACAGAGGTTATCCACCAATCACAACCCTAATCAGCCTCTCACAAATTGTAACCATGCCAGAGAAGTGTAGAGGCGGTAAGAGTTCCACCAAAATGGAAAGTGAGGAAACCAGCTCAAATAAAGTCAAATTTCTCGTGAGGATGAAATCCCCCTCAAAAAAGGGCAGCAATGTTTTTTCAGTAATATGAATGGTGGTTCGGGTTTAAGTGGTCTGATGTTCAGCAAACGTGTGCAAAAAAATGTGCTGAAAGAATTGCTACGAGAAGCAGCACAACCAACCTCTTCCATCACCTGCAACTGAAACACGAGGTGGAATGGGAGGAATGTGTGAGACTAGCAATACCGATGCCAGTCACCGATTCCCAAAACGTCTGCTAAAAGACAAACTACCATAGCCGCATCCTTTTCAAACATAATCCCGTATGACAAGAAAAGTTTGAGTTGGAAGGAGATAACGGATGCAGTGACCTATTACATAGTGAAAGATAGAAAAGCCAGGCTTTAAAAAGCTGCTAGGTACAGTTGACCACAAATATCAGCTGCCAAGCCGCAAGTATTTCATGGAAGAAGCTCTGTTGCGATTATACACTGCTACCTGCAAAAGAGTCGCAGAGAAGCTGGTTAGTGTTTTCTTATTTTTCCACAACAACCGATCTATGGTCAAGCAGAACGGCAGAGCCAGACCTAAGTTTGACAGTCCACTACATAAATGAAGACTGGAAATGGCTAAATGTCTGCCTCCAGTCGTCTTACTTCCCCAATGATCATACGGGTGAAGTAATAGCCCAGGGTCTCAATCACTCTCTGGCACCGTGGAAGATGAGTGAAGACCGACAGGTGTGCATGACAACTGACAGCGGGAGCAACATGATAAAAGCATTGTGCATGACAACTGACAGCGGGAGCAACATGATAAAAGCATTGTGCATGACAACTGACAGCGGGAGCAACATGATAAAAGCATTGTGCATGACAACTGACAGCGGGAGCAACATGATAAAAGCATTGCGCTTGAACAACTGGACCCGCCTGCAGTGCTTTGGCCACAGGCTTCACCTCGTCATCGGTAAGTGTGACATTGGATAATTAAAGTGCATTCAAAAAAGTTATGTTCAGGCTAGCTGTAGGCTAATGTGTTAGTAGTTGTGTCATTCTGCCAATCCAATAGCAAATAACCATAGGCTGTTTTTAATTTATTAACAAATTAACAAAATTAATACATTTTCAATCAAAATGATTATTTAAATTACATATTCAAACAGCTAGTGGTCAAACATTCCTAAACAATAGAATAGACGTGTGTGTGTTTTTCATTTATTTTGCACAAATAGGCCTCGAGGCCTTGTATATATTTTTTAGTTTAACAAGACAATTCAATTAAGAATGACTTTCTTAGCCTTTTTAAAAACGTCTTTAGAGAAAAACAAGAAATATATTTATTTAACTAGGCATGTCCATTAAGAACAAATTATTATTTCAAATGACAGCCTAGGAACAGTGGGTTAACTGCCTGTTCAGGGGCAGAACTACAGATTTGTACCTTATCAGCTCAGGGGTTTGAACTTACAACCTTCTAGTTACAACACTCTAACCACTAGGCTACCCTGCCACCCAAATCTAAAAATGTAGATATTACTTTTAGGCCATAATGCCCAGCCCTACCTTGAGTTGTACTAAATCTCTACTCCGACTATTAACACTAGAAAAGCTAGGCATCTAGCAATCCAGTTCGGAGCCAATGCATTCGAACAGTCTAATAAATACATTTAATATATGCTATTTCGGGTTTAATACCGGTGACTGGTATCCCGGCACTTCTCGACCAAGCTCCTTAATAATGATGTGTCCAGTGGACCAATAATATACCCCACCAGTTTAATGCCACACTAAAGTAAAGTACTAAATATGCGCGTGGGAATAGCTGCATGACTTCATTCATACATTAGACCAGTCATCACAATGCTATGCTATGCCTACCATATTTGGCCTACTCAACCTTAATGTCCTCAATAGAAACCATCACTTACTTGCATAACTTCAATAAATTGCATTGATGACTATCATGTGTAGGCTAGGCTACCACTCGACTGAAGGCAATCTCCATTTCATTTTCACAAATCTCCAAACTAGCTTTGTGGACTTGGCAGTGGCTCCAAACTGCAGCTACTTACTCACTGTTAACAAAATGGCTGGTACATTGAGTCTACAAACACGCTTGAGGAAATAGACATTTACAACATTGTTCCATTATATTACTATAACGAATGCGGGTGCACGGGTTTGACCTAGTCCGATTGGCAGGGATTTGATTAACCACGGCGCCACCCATGGTTCTGAGTCTCCGCTACTAGTTTTATTTGCTCGTCTGTTTAGGGGAGATGTTTCCTGTGACAGTCACCACAATAAGCAGGTTCAGAAAGTAAAAACAGCCACAACCTGCTGAAATTCCCCTGATAGCCAGATACAAGGGGTGAGAAAAAGGCCAACAAGCTGGCTGACATCTTTCAGTCAAAGGTAATCTAAAACAAATGTAATCTTCACTAGACTGTACGCTAATAACCACATTTTAGTCCTACATTTAGGCTACATCAATGAAATAGTGAGGTGACTTTGACAGAACATTGAGTTGATTTTACATTGGGACAAATAAAACAAGCACTTTAAATTCCTGTTCATATTCAGTAATTTACAGTGGAATGATCATGTCAGATTGTTTTTGATGGCATTATATGCTTTTTAAATAGCATTTCTATTTTACCGGTATGGTTGCATTTTTCTCTGGAAGGAAAATGTGTTGATTTTTGGGAGAAAAAAACAACCTGATGCTGTTGTTAAAAATAATAATTTGGTTGTGTTTATGAAGATTTTAGGTTGGCCTACCATTACAATACCAAAAAAGTAAATTAATTACTGTAGGTTATATGTAAAAATGAAAAACTACAACATCACAATTCAAGTGTTATGCACTATCACAAAGAAATGCATTCATATTTTAAGGCAGGTCTTTAGAAAACAATAAAAAAAATGAATTGTATTTCAAAAGAACAGAATCTCATATTTGAAGTTGTATTATGTTACTAGTCTGTGCTTAGAGCCTAAGGCTATGCTGCCGCAAGTGCTCACATGTAGAACGCATAGAATAGCGACTGGAATATTCTACAAGAAAGCGATTTGGAAATTAGGCCCTTGCCTTCATTTGAAGTTGTTTGGCAAATGTACACTACCGTTCAAAAGTTTGGGGTCATGTAGAAATGTCCTTGTTTTTGAAAGAAAAGCAAGTTTTTGTTTTTTTTGTCAATTAAAAAAACAAAACATAAAATTGATCAGAAATACAGTGTAATGTTAATGTTATAAATGACTATTGCAGCTGAAAATGCCTTTCTTTAAAAAAAATATCTATAGAGGCCCATTATCAGAAACCATCACTCCTGTGTTCCAATGGCACGTTGTGTTATCTAATCCAAGTTTATAATTTAAAAAGGCTAAATGATCATTAGAAAACCCTTTTGCAATTAAGTTAGCACAGCTGAAAATGTTTGGACAGTTTTATTGCTTCTTTAAATCAGCACCTCTTTAGACTAGTTGAGTATCTGGAGCATCACCATTTGTGGGTTCGATTACAGGCTCAAAATGTGGGGTTCTGGGTGAGGACTATTAGGCCATGGTCGGCGGCGAGGGTGGATTATCCCAGGACGCGAAGGGGAGGAACTATGACATTAATGGAGTGGGGTCCACGTCCCGAGCCGGAGCCGCCACCATGGACAGACGCCCACCCGGACCCTCCATGTGGTTTTGAGGTGCGTCCGGGAGTCCGCACCCGGGGGGGGTCTGTCACGCCTTGGTCATAGTATTTTGTGTTTTCGTTATATATTTGGTCAGGCCAGGGTGTGACATGGGTTTATTTTGTTGTATTTCATATTGGGGTTTTGTAGGCATTGGGATTCCTTTTGTCAATAAAAAAAAAACATAAAATTGATCAGAAATACAGTGTAATGTTAATGTTATAAATGACTATTGCAGCTGAAAATGCCTTTCTTTAAAAAACATATCTATAGAGGCCCATTATCAGAAACCATCACTCCTGTGTTCCAATGGCACGTTGTGTTATCTAATCCAAGTTTATAATTTAAAAAGGCTAATTGATCATTAGAAAACCCTTTTGCAATTAAGTTAGCACAGCTGAAAATGTTTGGACAGTTTTATTGCTTCTTTAAATCAGCACCTCTTTAGACTAGTTGAGTATCTGGAGCATCACCATTTGTGGGTTCGATTACAGGCTCAAAATGGCCAGAAACAAACTTTCTGAAACTCGTCAGTCTATTCTTGTCCTGAGAAATTAAGGCTATTCCATGCGAGAAATTGCCAAGAAACTGAATATCTCGTACAACGCTGTGTACTACTCCCTTCACAGAACACCGCAAACTGGCTCTAACCAGAATAGAAAGAGGTGAGAGGCCCCGGTGCACAACTGCGCAAGAGGACAAGTACATTAGAGTGTCTAGTTTGAGTCACAACTCACGTCCTCAACTGGCAGCTTCATTAAATGGCTCTAACCAGAATAGAAAGAGGTGAGAGGCCCCGGTGCACAACTGAGCAAGAGGACAAGTACATTAGAGTGTCTAGTTTGAGTCACAACTCCACAAGTCCTCAACTGGCAGCTTCATTAAATGGTACCCACAAAACACCAGTCTCAACGTCAACAGTGAACAGGCGACTCCAGGATGCTGGCATTCTAGGCAGAGTTCCTTTGTCCAGTGTCTGTGCCCATCTTAATCTTTTATTTTTATTGGCCAGTTTGAGATATGGCTTTTTTTTCAACTCTGCCTAGAAGGCCAGCATCCCGGAGTCGCCTCTTCACTGTTGACGTTGAGACTGGTGTTTTGCGGGTACTATTTAATGGCTATATTTACATTTCTGATACTTATTCTGCACTGTCTGTTGCAGATCATTATTCACCCATGATATCCTATAATAATGTATTCAGGAAAACTTAAAGCGATCCGAGCGGCTGTTCCTCATGCACCTAGGACCCATAATGCTTCAATTGCCTAAATATTTGTCATTTAACATTTAAAATGTATTACTTTTATGTGTGGCATAAACACAACCAGCCACAATGTTTTAATCATCTGATTAGGCTACTTAAAACATCTAATTTAGCCTACCTGCGCACGTTCGTCCAAAATATAATTCCAGCATCCAAACTTGTGGAGTTGAAAATGCAAATAATTACACTGAAGTGCCCAACATCGGGCACTTTATTGATTGTGGTGCATTGGCACAGAAACCTGTTGGTGGAAATTGCATTGCATATATTTTATATTATTATAAATATAGCATCAATGTTGAAAAATGTATTTCCACCTAGCTGATCATTGTCTGCAGCCGGCTCTGCTCGTAATGTAGGTCTATTGAAACT